>NC_092860.1:139781868-139784060 GCF_032062135.1 Pyxicephalus adspersus
CCAGCAAACCTGGAATGGATCTGGTTCAGGGCACAAGACATTTGCCAGCAAATAACAAATGAATTAATTCCAGGTTTGCTGGATCATCCCACTTAACAGATGAAAGTGTATGCTTTCCAGCCTTGGAGAGCTTTAATAAATCAGACCCAATAAGCATTTCGGTATTGCCTACTATGGTAAAAGAGGCAAAAGTCGGTAAAGCACCAACTGTCCAGAGTTGTCCAGGAACCACTGTTCCTATCCCCTTCTTGAACAAACCCTATGGTTGCATGCTCATCAGAATTTGCTAGCCCAACTTTATGACCATTGAACAATTTTTTAGTTGAATTGCTACAATACGGTCAGTAGATATTCTCCAGTCCACCAAATATCTGATAGCTAAGGTTTACTGTTATGACCCAAGGAATTGTCTGAAAACGTGTGTGGTCACCTTCCTTCCTTTTATTTTGCATGCTTACAGTATGAACCACACTCATGAAATACCTAATTACGTTTCACTCATGTCTGCTGAAAGACCCCACATCCTGAAGCTTTGTGACTCATCGGCAATTGACGGCAATGCAGGTAACACAAGGGAAATTGATCATCTTCTGTCAGGCCGCTTGTTCTCGCAAGACATGTAGGACATATGATACTTGGCTGCACATTTTTTATTCGATAGCAAAGCTGATCTAAAAAGTATTTTAAAACAATGCAGCTTCATTTAGTGATGAAACCCAGTGAGGCTTGTGGAGTAAAACAACAAAGGAGAAAAGTAATGAGTTCCATTTCAGCACCAAAGCAATGCATTAAGGAGGGATAGATCTCCAGTTGAGGGTCAGTTGCAGGTCTATAGCCTAAGAAAGGATTCCGATCCTCATAATAGTAACCATCAACACAAATATTTGTGAAAAATGCAAAGTAATTAGTAATAGTAAAAGAATGCTTGACAACCGTTACTAAAGGTCAACTATGTTCACTGAACTGTTTACTAAGCACAATGATAGGCAGGTTCATGTCTTCCTGGCATAGACACCGTCACCACCACACTTGTGAGATATATGCTCAACAACTACCACAGAGGCTGATTTTGTGCTCCCGTCCCAATGTGTCTGCTTCGCTTTTTTATATAAGGGACTGTCCCACCGGTACTGAAATGGGTCATCACTACTGATATTTTGATAATCCTGTATAAGGTTCTGCAACCATCTGTGTAAAAGTTTAGCTTATCAGCATATCTTAAATTGTCAAGATTAGTTAAAAGTGAAACTACAGGTTCTGTTGTAGGAAGGTTTTGAATAAATTACAATTAAGGATATTTTGCTGCTTTTATAAATCAATATATATAAATATATACCTTAGTTTATCAGTTCTTGGGGGCAGTGGCTGCATTAGCTTTTAATTTTATTTACAATGGAATATTGTTATCTACATAGCAGTAGCATTGTCCCCTAGGGTGTGTTTCAGAATCCATTTTTCTCTCCAAGTGTTGCACTGTAGTTTTCAGGGAGAACTGAGAACAATGCTAATAACAACAATCCCCAGGGACAAGGATCTCATAGAGTTACCGTTTTTTTTGGGGGGGGGATTAGCAGGATTTTTTTATTTTGCAGTGAACAGTTACAACAAATTGCTTTTAAAAGTTTACATAAATGTACTGATGGGCAGGGCAGTGCATAGAATAATGTAAAATATACAGCAACCACCTGATACAAAATTTTTACTTTTGCATTTAAAAAACAGAGATTTTTTGCAAGGCACCTTGGCAAAATGTGGTTCCATAACTTCAGCCTGAGCTTAGGCTACTTACACACGGCAGATAATTCTCATCCGAGAATTATCTCAGGGCTGATATGGAACAAGAATCTGGCGTGTGTTCAGTGCTCGTCACCTGTCTTCTGGGTCCACAGATGAGGAACGATCGTAATGAATGTAAAGGGGAAAGAACGCAGTGGGGTTTCACTCCGTCGTTCTCCCCCTTCCCTCTCCATAGAGCAGAACGGTGTTGTATGTACAAAACTCATTCATGCATCATGCAGTCTTTTGTGAAATTTGATGCAATTATTGTGAAAGATGCAATTATTGCATGTATGTATGCAGCCCTAACACCAAGGCAATAGATACAAATATTAAATAGAATCTTGGAAACTTTGGGTGGTATTGCTGTCTCTGAAAATTACTTTCAAAGTAGATTAGGTAAAGGTTTGAACCTC
>NC_092860.1:139785569-139799468 GCF_032062135.1 Pyxicephalus adspersus
ACCTAAAAGATCAAATGAGAAATAAAGAAGAAAAATAAAACAATCGGATGAGAATTGGTATTGGTGGAGCGGGTGACTGCTGTAATAGTGGAAATAATACTGAAGTGTACGGCTCGGCAACGTTTCACTCATACAACTTAATACTACACTGACGTCATGCTGCGCCTCCCTTGTTTTTCCGTCTCTAGTATAATTTGTGAATTTAGTGCAATATATAGGAAAAATATGTCATTTAGAATATAAGAATTTATTAGGATATTATTTTTCTTTTATTATTAATAAAACATAAAAAACAATAGTTTGCTATTTCAACAGGCAATGGGCCTGATTTATTAAAACTCTCCAAGACTAGTGAATATAGACTATCATTGGAGAACCTAGGTGATCCAGCAAATCTAGAATGGATTTCGTAAAATCACTCCGTTGCAGGTTTTCTTTCTCACCAGGGTCTACCTTCTCCAGACTTGGAGAACTTTAATAAATCTGTTTGGGTTTCCTCCCACATTAAAAAAAAAAACATGCAGTTATGTTATTTGGCTTCCCCCCCCAAAAAAATTGACCTTACACAACAATAATGACATATGACTATGCTTAGGGGCATTAGATTGTGAGCCCCTTTGAGGGACAGTTAGTGTCACGACTATGGACTTTGTACAACGTAATATGATGGCGCTATATAAATACTGTATAATAATAAAAATAATAATAATAATAAATCGGGCTCAGTGTGTTGCCAGCCCCAACAAGAGTAAGGACAATATAATTTATAAATCCCCATACATTGGCCCTGATTTATTAAAGCTCTCCAAGGCTGGAGAGAATACACTTTGATGAGTGAAGCTGGGTGATCCAGCAAACCTGGATTGAATCTGGTCCAGGATTCAAAAACTTTTGCTAGCAAATAGCAAATGATTTTAAGGAATCTATTCCAGGTTTTCTGTAACACCCAGCTTCACTGATCAAAGCTTTAGTAAATCAGGGCCAATATATCTGGTCATTGGAGAGATTTGTATATTGCCAGCAATCAGGTCATACCAGCTCATTTTGTATCTTATGATAATTTGCAATGATATAGAATTGTACTACTATCATTTTAAATATTTAAACACATACATTTACATGAGACATTTTCCCTCTTACTACCAGTATAAGAGGACAGTTTTCACATTCAATTCAGGGGTGAACTTTTACATTGACTGGCATGTAACCACAAGAACCATTCTTCAGCTGACATTATAGTAATCACTGCCTATATTTCTTTCTTGAGTGTAATTATCATATGCTAGTAATAAAATATTAAAACCTAATATTTTACGGATTGTGCTAATGGTCCATGAGCGGTAGATAAAATAAATTCAGCGAAAGTTTCTTGAGATCTACAAAATATTTCAAGTGTTCCTGCAGAGTAAAAGGATCATGAGTGTAATATTGTTTTGATTTGGTCTAGAGATCAGTTTATCTTGTGTTAAGTAATAATGACATAATTATACTATGATCACGTCCAATGTTCAGATCTAAAAGAATAGTTTCCCCTATCTGTGTGGGAACACAATGCCCTTTGATTCCTCTGATTGCTCTTATGGTAACTGTCACCAGTTCAGAACAAAAGACAAATGAGTAGGAAATCCTTTGCTTTTAAAGGTTTGGGTTATTTTTCTCTTCTTTTCAGGAATTTTCCAGTGGGCTACGGGAACATTGGTCTTTTTGACAACTTACACTGCTAAACCAATGTACTCTTTTTATTTCCTGTTTCTACACCGTCTCCTAATAAGGCAAATTGCTTCCTACATGTATAGTGCATAAAGTTGTGAAATGAAGGACTTCCCTCTCCACTGGCAGATCGTGCAGCACTTGGGAAGCTACAATCTTTTGCCATACAATGCATACTTAATGATGCACCATGTATGCATCAAGTTATTGAAGGAAGTAAATAATCTTTGTCTGGGAAGATAAGTATGTCATATACAGCGTCTGCACTAAATCATGCCACATGTACACATTCCCATATTGCTCAAACCAGACTGGGCTAGACAATCACTAAAAAAATAGCTCAAACTGTGTAAGCTTGTTGCCATGTTGGGATTTAACTCTCATTGGGGGAAATAAATACAATAAACTTGTAACAATGGGATTGAACTCCCATTAGGTGAAATAAATAAATCCAATTTTATAGTTTAATAAAATGTAGTTATTTATAAATTATTTAATAAAGCAATTTTGTAGTTTAATATTTTAAACCTTCCCCTAAAAATATTGCTGGATATTGTAAAGGAGATCAGATACCCTGGTCTGTTTGGTCCTGATCAAAAGTTACATGTTCATTTCTAAGTGACAGAATGTGGGTCATCATTCTTCCCCCTGACCTGACCACTCATGACAATGCTATGATAATACTGTTATAATAGATTTTTTTAAGGACAAGCTTTTATAGATCTACCTCCACTTCCTACTTGGTCCAGTACTACATGAGGTATACCTTTGAAAGCTTGCTATGAAAATTAGAGAATACATAACTCTGTTAACCTATATTTCATAAACAATATTTTTAGACAATTCTAGATGCCATTTTGGATGATAATTCAGAAGTATTTGTCTAAATTAAGGACATAAGGGTAAAGCTTGAAAAGCAATACTGAGACAGAACACAACATTAAGTGAATCACTTAATGCCTTGTAAAAGTTGGCCCCATCTATCCCTATTACCACACCTAATACTACAACATGTGTTATTGTGCACTTCACTCCCATTCATTTATACTCAAGAGCGCCCCAATGCGCACACCTCCATCACAGCACACTGCAACACATGGAAATGCACTGCAATGCAAAGAACTTTGGCACAATAAGTTGCTAATAATGCATCTTTTTTTTTCTTGCATTAGAATGCATTGGTCATACTATTAAAATTATTGAGCTGCCATAATAGACAATGTTTGGTTCAAGACTCTTGTACAGTCCTATAGTAGTTGTTGTGTTACAGGCAGTTTTTGTGGTGTTCTTCCTTATAAGTTTATTAAAAAAATATATTATACTACTTGGTAACTAGCATAAAATACTGTGCAACCCTTTTAGAGAAGAGTCCTCTCTAGATGTTCAACAATGTTGGTTTCATCGTTGGATGTTGGAGACAGCGGTTGACATAAAAGAGACAAAGAAAAAGTATAAATTACTAGCATAGCATAATGGGAAATGATAGGTTGTCCTTGCGTACAAGGATATTAACACACACACATACAACAACAGGCTCATTTTGAGTTTGTGTGTACTTTAGAGCAAACAAAAAATAAAACAAATTAGTAATTTTTAGTCATTTGTGATCTAATTCTTGGACCCCATGCTAGATGTGCCTTTAACATCTCAGGTCAATATGCCCCAGGGTGTCATGCTTATTATTGCTTATTATTATTAGGCAGTCAATCTGATATTCATCAAATATTTTCTGGCAGATATGCTGCCATTGAAGATACATGGACCTGTAAGATCATCCACCAGAGAATGTCTGGTTAATATTAGATTTAGTTTTGTAAGTTTGAAATAGACCAGATGGATTCTATGCACTAAACTCCTATACAGAACAATGGAAATATCCTAGATTGTACGCTCCTCGGGGCAGGGTCCTCTCCTCCTGTGTCACTGTCTGTAGCTGTCTGTCATTTGCAACCCCTATTTAATGTACAGCGCTGCGTAATATGTTGGCGCTATATAAATCTGGTTTCTTAATAATAATATTATTAATAATAATAATAATAATAATCCATGCTGGATTTGATTTTAAAATCGAGAACCTAAATAGTTGTGCAGGTTTCAGATAGAAATTATTCCACCCACACCAATATTAGCAACAGATCGTTATTTATCATCTAAAAATCAGGTCATAGGGCAGGAGTTCATAGCAGATTTGTAATAGATCTGCTGCTTAAAATTCAAAACGCTTATAATACAGTAGGGATTGGTTTATTGCGTCAGTTTTTAATCCGTTTGCTCTGTCTAGTTGTGCCTGGCAGAGGGGATGACCTGATTTTTCTTTTCTGCAGTTTTTTTTTACTTACAGGTCCCCTCACCCCCATTCTTTGGGGAAAGAATAAAGAAGCAATGGAATGATTATCTAACTCATTGTCATATTGATTTCTCCAACTATCTGAATGTGTTTTTAAAATGAGTTATTACTACTACACCATGTTTCCTGCTCTAGTGGGGTGCATGTGCCAGGTGGGCACCTGGGGTATGTAATGACAGCCAGATATCCATTATTGTCATATGATTGTACAACAATATAGTGGTGTGTCTGACTCTCACCCTCTTCCCTCCACGCTACATAGAACTGAACAGGCAGAGATCCAAGCAGCCTGTGTGCACGTCCATCATTCCTAAAGCTTCACCTTAAACCAGAGATGCCCAACACTTGGATTGCAAAGGCAACAAGAGTAGATCGCGGAGCCCTGCCTTTCAAAATAAACTCTACGGCGCACAGGAGTTATTAGGTCCAAATACCGTTCCACCATGACTGATGATCATTTGGAAGTCTGAGACTGGCTACCAGCAACTACTGTCCGGACTCTGCAACTTTGGCTGATTCCATTCACTTTAAGACGTAATCGGAGTAAGGTATTGGCCAAAAATGTACAGAATTGTATTGTGCCATACATGTTCATGCTGTTTTGCAAGGTAAACAATATATATTTTAAATATAAAGTATACTCAGTATATATATAAATAAGTTTATGTTTAGCATTTTTATTGTTGGTAGATCATTTTGACGTGGTCATTTTAACAGTGGCTTGCAAGCCAAAAAAGTGTGGGCACCCCTGCCTTAAATGATCATTATGATTGTTTTGGGGAAAAAAACTGCATATCTATATTTAGAATAAGATTTCTATAGCTTTTGGAACATCTCTAATTAGTTTATCAAGACAAAGCACCCATGTCAACAAAGGACACCGTCAAACTAACAGCTACAATGAATTTTAATCAGAAATAATAGACCACCGGCAATGCTCAATGGACAAGACAAAAACTTCCTTCAAGCATGGAAAAAAACTGTTGTTGAATTACCTTTAACCTGTATTAAGCTACCAGCCAAGCCTGTGGTTATGTGATTGTTTTGGGAAATAATGACACACTGAAGTTTTAGGGGTTTCTTACAGCAGAACAGTGGAGTTTTATGTGAAGAAAAGAGTGACTCACTATCTCTATTTCACAAGTAGAAATAAAAAAAGAACTGCATATATTATACATGTCTGCATATGTAAATGAATTTAATATACTTGCAACTAGAGGGTCTATCTTGGTTTCAGATCTAAGTCCCACTGTTTCTTTTTACCGCTAAGTTGCCCCATTTTTTTGGGTGGATATATACACCTCAATATAAAGTTTATCATTTACCTAATAAAAGGGGATTTTTTTTTTGCATTAAGCCTTTAATCCAGTTTCTAAATTATTCCACTAGCTATTTTAAAAAGCGAATATAGCGGGAACAAAGCACTTGACGTTTTAACCAAGTGTTTCTAATTCAGGGTTCCATAGAACACTAGGGTTCCTCCAGAGGTTTCTAGGGGTTCTTTGAGCAATGTGTCCATCTCAGCTAAGTTAAACAGATTCCAATGATCTTTTTGGCTATCTGTAAGGGTGACATTATTTCCACTGGCCAGTAATGTAAAAGACATTGTTCGTACCGACCAGCACACTAATATAATGTGAGCTGTGGATATATAGTTCAAGGGTTCCCCCATGTTAAAAAGGTCAAGAAAGACTAATCTATACAAACTCCACATTACATATTGATATTGAAAAAGCCCAGGACAATTGGAATAAAAATAAATAGGTTATAGGTAATCAAAACTGCTTTAGAATTAATTGGGATATCTTCCTTATAAGAAGCCGTATATCATTACTGTAAATGTGTTATTGTTGTTGTTGGAAGGGAAAAGCCTGTATCCTAAATTTATGGCCTTTCTATGTGACATGATAACAATGACACCTGCAGATTCCCTTTAAGAATTATTGTGACTGTAGCTGATACTAGGTGCAGCATACATTCAAACACAAACAAGTCAGGACAATGGAGTCCAACATGCAGATTCAAGCTCAACTGTGAGCTCCAGGTTCCCCCTAGGAAGATCTATCTCCCACCCAAGAGAATTTCTTAGTTGTATTTTGCTTTTCTTTAAAAAAAATGTAGAAGTCTTCAGGATGGTCATGGAAAATGCTGTGCCTTTACTTTTCTTATCCTTTTTCCCATAGGGGAAAGTCATCAAAAACTGAAGGTTGATTTCTAAAAATGAAGGGTGCTTCGGTGAGCAGATCTCTGAATGACGACACCACTCAAGGCCTATAGGCCAACATATCTTTTTAGCACTGGCCTGGAGGGCAATGCTTACTTACCCCTAGCCCTGTCCTCACCTGTTGCCCATGTTATCTACAGAACAGATAATATAAGGGTGCCAAATTTTAGCCCCTGATATTTAGTCAATGGATGACATTGAGTGGTGCTGATTCTATTTGGCCTAATGACAATTTAAAGCAGGCCTATCATTATATTTTTTACATTATATAAAAGAGTGGCTGTGCGAGATCGGGTGACATAAGAATAGGAACCCAGAACAGGATGCCTGCACCCAGTCCATGCTGGTAAGAAGAAGAAAGACAGGATGGTACGGAACCTACTGGGCTCAGTCTGCAGAGGAATTGGCAGCTTTACATTAGGTTACTGCCATTTTTTTCTAAAGTTCCTCTTTAAGAAGATACCCAGACTATGTGTACATCATGGGCCAAGGAACCAGAGGACCCTTAAATGCTAAACTCCGAATATTAGCAATAAAGTTACTGCTCATAGGCAACAGTATTTTTCTATACCAAAGGTAGGCAAACTCCGGCCTTAAGGCCGGATACGGCCTAGCCAGTATTCCAGTCCGGGCCTAAAGCCCCCCTAGTTATTTATTGTTGGATGGTTGACCCCGAACGTCATGTCTTCAACCCCGAATAGACTGATGAATTATTCTTCGTCCAACGCGGCAACAAAGCCCTCTGTTTAGTGTGCAACGACACCAACAGCACTTTCAAGCTCAAGGGGCATTTCAATGCCAAGCACATATACAGAGACTTTCATTGACTTCTACCGTTAGCTGCCACATGCTCAGTTTCCAATGTTGTTAGCCTGTGACAAGCATGTGATCGCAATGTTTGGTAGCACTTATTCGTGCGAGCAGCTGTTCTCCAGGATGAAGTTTTGTAAGAACAAGCTGCGCTCCCAGCTCACTGACAATCCCCTTAATGACATTCTGTTGCCGAACTCCTCATCATTAGAACCTGATATTGTATCTGTCTCTAAGAATATGCAACATCATGTTTCCCATGTTTCATGTTAACAAGATAAAACATTAGGTATATAATGCAATGCCAGAGTCTATAGGGAAGTACAAAGATCCAAAGCACCTCAACAACATAATAGATACATATACAATCTTGCATAAAACAGAACAGGGCTCTACTGAAAGGCTTCAATGAAGTTTCAGAATTCTTTATTATATAACAAGCAGAAGAAATGGAAGGATGTAAAATTAATAAACTACAAAAAGGGGAGCAGCAAGGGGGGTACAGTCTGAAATCCCTCATATTAACCATACACTTTGTGAGCGGTCTTTGGATGTCAAAGACAAAATCTTTAGATATTCGGTAGAGAAATTAAATGTTATTCAACCAAACCTTTTTTTTTTAACTACTTTAAAGAAAATGTACTTTAAGTTCTATAACGCAGGAAAAAATTTTTCAGAGAATATTTCTTATCTGGCTCAGCAAAATATAAATAACAATTTCATTATCTGTGTTTAGATTGTGGAATTCTTTAAATCACGTGACTGTTTTTCATCTCATTCAATGTTTTTTTTTTTTTTACTGCTGTTTAAAGTGAAAGTAAATACAGTGTGATCACATGAGGGATGAATTAAGTTACAGTAACTCAGGATGTAGTATAGTAACATTTAAAGAAATAGTGGGTGTGTGAAGACATTTGTAAACCCATCTTGTGTATTTATTGAACAGTGTGTATTCCCTGCTAAACACAATGATGAAATCCTTCCTCGTCATTTATACGTTCACAGGAAAGTAAAGGGGTTGGTTCCTTAAAAACGTACTGTTCTACTGTAGTGGGACTGTTACGTAAGATGATTCGAGTATATACATTATGCAAGTTTGGGTATACAGTAATTATATTATATGTCTGCGGATATAATAGGAATATATAACATGATAAAATAGAAAATGAATGTTATACAATGTTTCAAAGTACCTACACTCAACTTAAACATCATAAATGTTACTCCAAGCAATACTGAAGTCAGCATAGAAGAAATTCTGCTGGTTTATTTTTCTGGTCCCAGGAGAGTAAATTGAAAAGCAATAGGCAATCGTACCTGGGTATGGTTTGTGATGATTTTGGCAAATTCCCTTTGGAGTTTGCTGAACCTGAAGTCTAACTATTAAAATTTATTGTAGATGAATCTTCCAATTGATCAAATTATCAAGCTATTTTCTCTTATGAGCAATTGTTCTAATGCAGTTTTTCTCAACTAGGGTTCTGTGGAATCATACGATTCCTCCAAAGTTTGCTAAGGGTTCCTTGAGCAATGAGCAGTTTTTGACTCCCAGAGCAGTTTAATTATCTTTTTGGCTATCTGTAAGGATGACATTCTTCCAACTGGCCAACAATATAAGAGACATTTCCCTAGTTACCACCAGCATTAGATAGAGTATTTATAGAAGTGGTTCCCTGAAGACCTGAAAATTATTTCGAAGGGTTCCAACACTGGTCTAGTTTAAGAAAATAGAACATTTACCCTCCAGTATATTCCCTTACTAATACAGTTAAAGCGTACATAAACATAGAATTTTTAATTTACACGAAAGGGTAGACAACCCTTTAATGTGCAGTAAACATTTTGTTTGTTACTGTTTTTTTTTAAGTGTAACATCCTTTTTATAAAAAAAAAAAAGAGTGCAGCACCGCCCCCTTACTCTCGATCACCTAGATGATCAAGACAGAATGGAAGAGCATCAGGACCATCGGGTCCCGTGCTGTCCCATTATCCGTCTTCGGCCCAGCGCCGGGGGAGTGCCAGGCTTCTCTCTTCTTCCGCGTTCGTCTTCCTACATCACCCGATCTCGCACTGCGCAGGCGCGAGATTGGGTGACGTAGATTGGGGAAAAAACTTGCTGATCTCACTGCACATGCAGTAAAAGGGCTTCATCTCAGGCATGCGCAGAAGGAGCATCCAAGAGCCTCCCAGAATGGGTGACGTAGGTATCCCAGATGGCTCTTGGATTGGAAGAGAGGAGGAGATGGTGGCACCTAGTTCTCCCTCTGCGCTGGGCTGAAGACGGATACCGGGACGACGTGGGACCCGATGGAGGAAACCTCCTGACGGATCCAGTGATCTGCAGGATTGAAGGTAAGTGTGAATTTTTGGTTTTAAGTTAGTTTTGGGTTTAATAATCCTGGGTTTAATTAATCATCTCAATATAACTAAATATAAGAAAAATAAAAGAATAAATTTTGGATTCTTTATTTACAGCGGTCATTTTCAACCAGGGTACCATGGAACACCATGGAGGTCTTCCGGAGGTAGCTATGGGTTCCTTGAGCTTTGGCTAACAATTGTACAACAAATCTTTAGTGAAATACCCGGTGATGGCAGGTAAAACCTGCATCTTCACAATGTAGAAGAAAACTGAACCTCCCACACAAGCTATGTGGGTACGTAAAGTGCAAGAGATTCAGAATATGGAAGATCTGACTGCAGGGATTTCTGATAGAACAGAATGGTATTTAGATACATGGGCTCCCTGGATATCCTTTCAGGAAATGGTGAACTATAAGAATTTATTTGATTACCAAACAGTGTAATAATTCAAGCTTAACAGTAGTACTTTGATAGGTACGTTGAATTTTGGGGTGATTTATAATACTAGAGTTTTTACTGTTATGTTTTGTATCCGATTTTGTTTATTGTTGCAAAATACATAAAAATAAAGTGTTATAAAAAATGTTGTGTGCCAATGCCACTTGGCAAAGTCAGTAACATGACCCTAAATAGCTATCTGTAAGAGGGGAGCATTCTTTCCATTGACCACCAATCCAAGGTGTTTTTTTTCCATTGACCTCAATGGTTATATATTTACACTGGTCAACATTAAGAAAAGCATATTTTCCCACTGTTATTACTAATAAAATTATTATTATTATTATATGATAATATTAATAATAATAATAAACAGTATTTATATAGTAGCAACATATTATGCAGCGTTGTACGTTATAGGTTTGCAAATGGGTTTGCAAATGACAGACAGATGCAGACAGTGACACAGGAGGAGGAGAGGACCCTGCCCAGAAGAGCTTACAATCTAAAAGGTGGGGAAGTATCACACAATAGGAGGTGTTTTCTTAATTTATGTATTACTTTGTTATTCAGTGATGACAAAAAAAAATCTCCATCCATAAGAGGTGCATAAATGTTGGAGTTGAAGGGGTTAATCAATTTCCTAAACATATAAACGCATATATTATATTTTACTTCATGTGTTAGTATTACTTCCCTACTTTATACTGGAAAACTGCCTCTTACTCACTGTTTGAACTCTTTTACCTTGCAGCTTGTGGTTTACTTTTAGTCATTCTTTCTAAAACAGAATAAAAACCAAGACAGAATGTGTTGGAAAAGAAGAAAAAGTAAGAAAGAGAAATGAAATGGATCCGTGTGAAATGGACAGCTGTGATTTCAAGCATTGAGAAGTAAAACTGACTCCGCCAGTAATCTCTTACTCAGCAGAAATTCCACTTACTTATTTACTTATTCCATTCTTATTTTAACATACGAGTTGTCACTGCTAAATACAAAAAAAAAAAATTTGGATAAGGGGTCGGGTCCACTCTACTCTTTATGCTGTGTTGCATGGTATTCCTGGGTGTATGTTGTGCTGTGCATCAAATACTCCAAGCCACTGCGCTCTGTTGTTCTCTGCATTTTTCTACTCTCTATGCCCTCCTGTGTGTTACATACATAGAGGAGGGTATATAGGGTGCACTATATATTCTATACCATTTACCTCTGCATTATATATTGTGTTCTATATGCTGCATATTGCAGACAACATCCTGTTTTATGTTACATACTTCAGCCTTTGTATTCTGTATGCCATTTTGTTTAATACATACCTTGGATGCTGCATTCTACACTATGCCTTATGCTACATACTTCATATGTAATTTATTCCGGACCACTAAACTCTAAGCTGTATGCTTTATATTGCCTAACCTCAGACCACCGCATTTGTTGCATTGTGATACATGTTACATACTGCAGACTGCTGTGCACTGTTTAGAACAATACTTAGGAACATTATTATAAATAATATTATTATTAGTAATAAACAAGATTTATATAGCACCAACATATTACGCAGCGCTGTACATTAAATAGGGGTTGCAAATGACAGTAAGATTCAGAGAATCCTGCTCCGAACAGCTTACAATCTAGGAACATGTGTTAAAAGAAAATGATCATGTTGATTTTTCAGGAATCAATGGTATAGTTAGGAATAGGCAATTGTATTGTCACCAAAATTTTATGTAGGCAGCCATAGCGTTTAGTACGATTTATCATCACGGTCAAACTAAATAACATTTCTACCATGAAGTCAAAATTTTTTGATGAAGAAACAGAAATTTCTCCCATTACAAACGAGTAGACAATAACCAACCAGCCAATACCCAAACCCCACTGCAGTCATAGGGAGGAGGATTGTACCCCAGTGTAAGCTATGACCCACTGGGTTAACTAATAGGAACTGTTTTAAGAAGTACAGGTAGTCCCTGGTTTACATACGAGATAGGGACTGTAGTTTGTTCTTAAGTTGAATTTGTATGTAAGTCGGAACAGGTACACTATTTCAATAAATGCAATTAGGACAGATGTTTGTCTCAACATAATATTAGGCAGCAGGGTGTCAGTTACCGTATAACATCCTCACTATGAGTTAATTAAAAAAATTTATGGAGCCTAGACATTCATTAACTTCTGGAGCAAGCTGTGCTTTGATATGCAAAAAGAAACAACTGCAGAGTTTGTCTTGGGCATTAAAGAGTTACAAGAGGCTGCAGAAAGAGTTCAGTCCTTAGGATCACCCAGAGCGTCAGCTGTGTTTAGCAAAAGATTTCTTCTGCAAGTCATGCACCCCCCCCCCAATCAAGCCTCCATCCTGCACACAAGCAGCAGGGAAGCCCTGTTCGTATCTAGGAGTTGTCTGTATGTCAGATGTCCATAATTCGGGGACTAACTGTAAACTAATTTGTCCACAATCCTTTGTTGCGATTTTGCTATGTATACTAGCCAAGCCAAACCTGGATTCATAAAGATATTTTTTATCTGAGCACCCTTTTAGTACAATAGTTAATACGGAAGTTCAGTACTTGGTAGGTATCTGAGCAGCTAAAGGGTGAGATCTACCTTCACAATCCCCTACATCCTTAGATCCCCATTGGATCCTGCTTAATAATAAAGCAGAGTTAATTTATTTGGAAGAACAGGGACAATGGAAATAACCGTCTACTGAGACTAATTCCACCATCCACACCATTAAATTTATTGATCACTGTCAAGAGATATCAAGATCTGAAGCTCCAGGTGTCACATAAGATAGAGAGGTTGACTATCTTGAACCAAATTACTGGCACCCCATATCCTGAATAAACGTCACTTCCCCATGTGCTGCTAGCTTTGTAATATCCTTAAAAAAACCACCCCTTCATAACATTTCCATCTCCTTTGTATAAGGGTATTTAGGTCAAGAGAAATTAAAAATGTATATGATCATTCAACAGGAAGACTTTAAACCCCATAAAAGACCAGAAAAATTTTATAATTACATTGGATAATTATGTCACAAATCAGGCAAAGGTGAAAAATTGCCAGGAAAGCAGCTTTTACAAAGTTCTGATTTTAACCAGGGAACTTTCAGCAACTTATGTTTCCCACCACAAAGTTTACTCAGCATACTTTACATGGCCAGCAGAAAAGGAAAAGGAACAATGCCTTGCAGTTTCAAACAATTACCTTGAGACTGTAGCAAGCCAAAAGCTGCCACCTACCGGACGGTGTGCTGAAAAGCATTTAAATAAACTGCAAAAAACAATCCCATGCAGAATGGATTGTAAATGGGCTTCATGGGTAGCAGAATATTTCTGGCATTTAAAGAAGCAAAAGTAGAATACAGAATCAGATACAGATGCTGTGATCTTTTGTCATTAGGTTGCCAAGAATTATTTTCAATACACAAACCATAATCCACTGCAACCAGGGATACTATAATTGCCACAGAAGGTAATCCCATATTATTCATTCAACATTAATCATCCAGCCATGGAATGATGTCAGCTGCCATAACGTCAGCACGCAATGGGGTTGGTTTACTAAGTGAATAAAAGCTAAAGAATTTAGCTTAAATAGAATTAAGTTTATGTTCCTAAATAATAATGAATATTTAGCCACTGGCAGACAGTTGCATTAAAAACAGTATTATTGCTTTTATAGTATTTACTAGTTCATTGAATATTCACTATTCCAAAAAAAAAATAGAATTTCACTTTTTAAAGTAAATGTTTACAAATGTAAAGCTGTGTTCACTTTAATCGTCCGATGACATTTAATTAAAATCAACTTTTTGTTTCCTTTGCACATGATTAGGAACGGAAACGGAACATAGTGTTGCCCCAAAAGCGCATGAGTTAATCATTATCATTACCATTTATTAATTTATCAGAAAAATGTATGAATTAAGAGCTGATTTACACATTTACAGAAACCAATATGAAAATCAGAACATTTTGGTAAAAGTTGGGTGACTTTT
>NC_092860.1:139800251-139832828 GCF_032062135.1 Pyxicephalus adspersus
TGTGTTGCACGTCACTTATATATAAATATATAATATCACACATGTTGTAACAGCCTTCTTACCTGTAAAGATAGGCATAAATCTGGACTAATAAAATGTCTCTGACACACTTGCAATAAACTTTTTGTAACCAGGAAGTATAATCTGCATTGAAGTCAAATGTAATGTAGGTATATCCCATAAGACAAAACATGGAACATAACATACTTTTGCTAAATGCCAAATATTAATAATACTTTCCTAAGTCTGAATTTCCCATCATTTACAATTTGTCTAAAGACTAAATTAAATTTCAGTGTGGATGAAAAACTAACAGCAAATATTTAAATATGATGTGTTCCTACAAAAACTGATGAAAATTAAAAACAGGCCCTGGGAAATATATGAAGTGAGGTGGATTCCAGCTTCCTATGTTGTCAACTGGGGTCTCAGTATTGCTCTATTTGTCCTATGCTAAAACCAGCCATGCCCCTTTTTTATTTTTTAATGGTAATAGTTATTTCTAACAATTGTAACTTAGTAACTGGCAGTGAACGTATTCTTATACTGATCCAACCTTCAATGGCCCATATAATATATATTATATTTATATATAATTACCTATATAATGGTATGCTAGTTTTAGTCATGAGACCATCAAATCCCTGTAAACGCCCTAGGTATGTCACTATGGGCTCTATTTATTAAACAGGGACTCTGACATTCCCTCAAACATTCCCTGGGGGGAATCAACTACTGCCATTGAAACACATGACTTGAGGGAATGTTTGAGAGAATGTCTTAAGCTGCGTACACACTTCCAATTTTTGTCGTTGGAAAGGATCTTTCACGATCCTTTCCAACGACAAGGGAGTGCACGATGCATGAACGGTGCTGTACATACAGCACCGTTCATGCTCTTTGGAGAGGGGAGGGGGAGAGCGACGGAGCGGCACCCTGCTGCACGCTCTCCCCTTCCCTTTCATTAGGATCGGCTGTCGTCCATCGTCCGTGGATCCGGCAGGTCGGTCGTCCGGACGATGGACGACACCGACTGTACACACGGCAGATTTTCGCCCGATAATTGGCCGATGCCGATTATCGGGCGATAAAAATCTGACGTGTGTACGTAGCTTTATTCTATGCTCTATAGAGCCCTATGTCACCTCTCCAGCATTGCTAACAACGCTACCACTATGGTGTCATCTACATGTTTGTAGAAATGCAAAATAAGTCCAGATATATGTGAAGGGGTCTGTAATGTAATCCTGATTGCCGCATTGGATACCATCTTGTTATTCTTATCTTCAGTTATCTATGACCGATTGCAATAACTACAAATACTCTATGGACCTATCTATGTGATGTATAAATGCAGGTGCCTTACCACGTGTTGGAGGATGTTATCATGCATTGTGTTAAAAGCCCATTCAGGGGCTGCAATGCACTTAGAACTCTTTGTGATACAATGCATATGAACTGCAGTGTATTGTGTTAGTGCATTGATTGCCTGCCATTCAATATCAATGCTCTGCATTACATGTGGAGCCATACATTTGTCATGCATAGTAGTACATGTTTTCCAGTGCAATAAAAAAAACACTCCATTGCATTAAAAAACTACATGACCCCTTCATTATAGGGGCTCATTCACAGCGGCTGCTTTATAATTCTTGCACATTGTACACATGGCAGATATAGTCGTCTGAGACGGTTGTGCTTCTCTCATGCAAAAATCTAGAACGTGTACAGCGGCTCCCGGTCATCAATTATCAATCTGAATAATGAAATTGTCCTTAGACTGTATTAAAGACATATTACTATGGTAGGGAAATTAGATTGTGAGCTCCTTTAAGGGATAGCTAGTGACATCACTATGGACTTTGTATAGTGTTGCGTAATATGTCGGCATTATTTAAATACTGTATAATAATAAAAAATAAATACATATATAGGTTTTGAAGTTGAGAACAGGATTTATGTTCCATTTCAATCCATTAAAACGTCACAAAGTTCTATTGTTTATTTATTAGCTGAATAAATGTATTATTCAATGAGCGGGTATATATATATATATATATATATATATATATATATATACTGCGTAATAATAATAATAAACCACTGATCAGGAACGACTGCTGTACTTTGCTATAGGGAAGAGCACAGCGGGGTGCCACTCGATTGTCCTCCCCTCTCCATAAAACAAAATGAATCCCCTTTATTCATCTATCACGGGGCATAATCACAAAGATTGTTTCCAGCAACAGAAATCTGACATCTGTGCGGGGTCTAAAGCTTAATATAGAAATGCTGCATTTTTATACAATATGTATTTAGATTGTAAGCTCTTTGGGGCAGGGTCCTCTCCTCCTCCTGCTGTGTCACTGTCTGTATCTGTCTGTCATTTGCCACTCCTCTTTCATGTACAGCGCTGCGTAATATGTTGGTGCTATATAAATCCTGTTTATTAATAATAATAATAGTAAATATTAAAATGCAGTAAAAACACGCATGTCAATACTTGTCCATGCACATTTTTTCAATGCTTTTGGATGTTTATAACATAAAGGTGCATTGGGGTGATAATGTTACCTGCATTACACATGATCACAATGCAAAGATCTCAATGAGCTCTGCACCCTTCAGTAAAACCTTCCTGCAGCATTATATTGATATAAATCAATAGTAAAATCACATGAAATCAGTTCTTTTTGTTAGGATCCAATCATACTAAACCTTTCTATGCACAGGATATCTGTGATCACACAGAATCTGCAATCTCTTTGCTGCATTATCAGGAAGGAAGTGCCTGTGTCCCTAGAAAGAGATAGCTGGGAACACAATCACAGGGTACGGATATGAGGACATAACACTTCCAGGATTCCTAGGAGAAGGACAGCCATCGTCTATATGGATTTTTTATAAACAGCCCCATGTCTGCAAAAAGTACGTGTACAGAGCAGGGGGAAGCCCCTTGTAGGAAATTCCGCACCGCAAGCCACGCCCAGTTTTAGCAGCTCGGCCCCGCCCCTCCCTATAAATACGAGGCGGTGTCTGAAGAGTGTCAGATGAGCAGCGCAACCGACTAAAGCAAAGCTCGCAGCCAGCTCAGCACAGGATCGCTCTGCTCGCTTATTTACATTGTTTACAAACACTTTGCAACATTTCGAACTTGCAGATAGCTGGTACTTGGAATTTTTTGTATTATTCTTTTTGTTGTGGATTTATTGACACTTCCAGCTGGATTTTGGGCTCACCATGTCCTGCATAAGCGATGGCAATACGGATCCCTTGGTGGCCAGGTTCAAGCTGCTGGAGGAGACTGTGGACAAACTGCACAGGGAGAACCGCAGCCTGAAGAGCAAACTTCAGAGTTATAGCACCCTCAGCACCTTCTACCATGAAGCCAGGCAGCAGAATAAGAATCTCAACAAGCAGCTGGCAGAGAAAGAAGCTCTCATTATCAAGCTGAAGGACAATCAAGTCAATTCAGCTCTCCCTGACCATCATCTGGAGCCTTCTAAGTCTTTGGTGGACAGCTTGGTGGAACAACTGAGCAGTATGAAGAACAAGCTGAAAGAAACTGAGAGCATCTGTCAGGAGAAAGTAGAATCCCTCAATCAGGTAGGTAGCCAATAATGGTTAATTTAGGAATGTGATGTACAATATTGGACCAGAAAATTAATACTAAAGAGATGTTGAGACAGTTGACCTATATATCATGTATGTGTATATATATATATATATTTATTTATTTTTTTATTTATTAATTTTTTAAGAAGTTCATTCCAAGTTTGCTGGATCACCCAGCTTCACTGATGAAAGTGTATCCTCTCAAGCCTTGGAGAGCTTTATTAAATCAGGACAATAGTGTGTTGTCACTGGGATAGGTTTCTCTGGAATAGATCATATCTAGTGATGACTTCATAATTTTGAATTCCCATTGTTTTCTATCCTAATGACAAGTGAAGTGACTGTCACCAGGAAATATAGGCAACAATAAAACCATAAATGCCATAAATAACCGGTGCACATTATTGGTGGCACCATAAGTTCACACACTTTCTGAGATTGGTTAGTGTGCATGGAATCTTTGGAAAAGTGCTAACATTTACTGTAAAAGCAATAAAAAAACTGATAAGACATTAATAATATCAAAAAGAACTTGGCTTTAGATACACCTAATAAAGTGTGGTGTGAGATGATGAATGACATCGAACTCCTGAAAAGTGGGTTCTGATTGCTTTTCTCGTGCACAGCACTTTTATTGACATGAAATCATTACATCTTTTATTAAATCTTTTGCCCATGCAATGCAGTTCTGCAAGAATGTTGTGCAAAGTTCTTTTCACAAGAGGTTCAAAAACAACTGCAAATGGCTATTATGACATGTGCACACGTGGCTGTTTTTTCACAAAGCTTTAACAAACAGATTAGGAACTTTATTTTAGCCAGGTGATTTGAACTATGTTAAAAATAACATTTTATCCTTTTCCTGTCCTGGTAACATTGTGAACTGAGGCCAATGCATTGTTGTATATCTTTTAGATTTTGCATATACTTTTGCAATGATGTTTATTTTGGAGGAAGGGGGGTTATGTTTACACAGAACAAATCCAGAGCGACCCTGTCCTTATTTCTGGTGAATGTGCTGCTAGTGCTCATGTAAACATATTTTGTTGTGCAATTCACTCAGAACATTCCTTGTAAGGTCATGTGTTATCAAGGCAAATGTGACTTCTCATTCAGTTTGGAAACTTTGACACCCTGCCCATATCCTGCGGTCTGGGGAACTCCTAGATCATCACTAGAGTAAAATAGTGGTCTTTTTTATCCAGAGAATTTCTATTTTTTACTATCCTAGAGAATTTCCCATGTCCTGCCATGACACCCCTTGCTAATGCAGAATTGGCTTAGTGAGTCATTGCAGTTCACTCCTATTTAGACTTGTCAGGATACTGGTTATTGGCTTAGAGCAGATCACGCCTTTACCCATCACATTCTGTTTGTTTTTTAGTTACTACAGAGACAGAGCTTGTGGCTTTTTTGAACTGAAGTGGGAAGGGTGCTTGAAAAAAAAAACACCCAACTGAGCAAACCTTGTACAGCTTATTATGACCATGACTGATGGAAAAAATCTGTCCTTTGTAAATAGACAAATACATTTGTTTAATAAAAATGGGCACTTTAAACTCTACAGAGCCACCTTGATTCACTAAAGTTCAATACATAAATTAAAATTATTTTAAAACTGATCTACAACTAGCTACCATATACCAAGTACCCAGGTAGCACAATGGGTGCCCAATCTGGTACCAATTTAAAGCCATAGCTCTGTTACTCTACCCACATTCCTCAATGCAGTGGGTTTAATCTCTCTAGCCATTAGTACACAAAACAACGTCAATCTATACATTTTACTATAGGAGCAAAAAAAAAGCCCCCCCCCCACAATTTTCCCTAAGGTTACTTTTTTCTAATGGGGTAAAACGTTGATTGACAAGATTAGGAGGCATAATATAACAATAAATCAACAGAACTATCAGAGTTGCTTCCACAAGACCCTCAGATTCTTTTTATTTCCACTTTGGTAAAGGAAAAACTACAACTGGAAATGTCTTGGGGTAAACCCCCCAGTTCTTATAGAAAGGAAATCATAATTATTTTGGTAAATTATTTCCTAATACAGTTGGTATATGCAAATGCTTAGCAGAATGGTGCAATTTCTATGAGTTGTCATATGGCAGCTTCTTCAGGATGTATACTAAGATGTGATGGATGTTGACCAATATTTGTGTTCTCTCTAATTGTAGGAAATCCAGAGGCTTCACCAGCAGCTAGAAGAGAGAGACCAGAAGATGCTGAAGATGTCCAGTTGGCCATCACATGAGAAGGAGATGGAAATCTTCCGTCTTCAGCGGTCCCTGGCAGAGAAGGAGAGAGTTCAGGCTACTAGTGAGGTCTTGTGCCGTTCCCTGTCTGATGAAACCCACCAGCTGCGACGTAAACTAGCCGCCACTGCAGAAATGTGCCAACAACTTGTTACCTGCCTCGAGGACGCCCATCGGAGAAATGGAGGGACGTCAGAACAGCCACAGGTTTGTTCTGGTTTTGCAGCCTAGACCTTATTTGTGGGATGAATGTGTACTGAAACATTTGTCTTAGTATGACTTTCCTAGATCTTTAATTCTGGAATAGAACTCCTACACATTCACAAAGGAAGCATGTACTGATAATGCATGCAATTCCAGGTAACCCATTTCTCCTTCCTTGTGGAGGGTAGAAATATGAACATAAGATCTCACTGAGGATTCAGACATACAGAAAACCAGCAGATAATGTGCCAACATGATTCTCTATTTTCATTACCTGGCTGCCCACCCGGAACAAGTATGCAGCACTTGAACTACGGATATCCATACTTGTTCACGTTCGCATCCGCCAAATCAGTATAACAGCCGGGCAATGAGCATTTCAGAAATAGCAGCCTATATATCACATGTAATTCAGGTTTCCCAACACCATGATTTGCCTGTCTGAGTGCCAAAAGTGAGCTGGGACTGATGTCCCTCACCCACTGTGCCTTTCCCACTTTATAAATATTGAAAATTAATATTTATGTCTTCTATTTGTTTTACAGATTCAGAACAAAGACGTTGAGAATGAAGCAATCCTGAGCAAGTTACAGGAAGAAAACCGTTTATTAAAACAGAAAGTGATGCATGTAAGTCTATGTAAATATAGTGATATTTTTATAACATACTTCCTCTTTTCTCTTTACTGGAATGCCCTGATATAGTTGATTAAGGGTATACTAAATGTCTGATAGATTGTCTTGATTTACCACAGAAAATACTCTGCAGAAAGTCTAACAGTGTCATTCTTTCCCCAGGTGGAAGACTTGAATGCCAAGTGGCAGAAGTATGATGCCAGCAGGGAGGAGTATGTAAAGGGTCTACACCAACAATTGAAGGAAATTAAGGCTCAGAGAGAACATACAAAAGGTGGACACTCAGTACACAAAAACCCAGATGTCTTACAGAAAGAGATCAACAGACTCAACAGGCTTCTGGAAGAAAAGATGAAAGAAAATACCAAACTGCAGCAAGAAGCTTCTGAGATAGCCAGTGCCAGGATCGCCGACCAGGAGAGAATCCAGATGCTGGATCAGCAGGTGAGAAGACCGAATGTGTCTGTTTATTGTGACATTGCCAAGAATTTTTAGCACAACTACAGCATTTCTAGTTATTCTAGAATTTCTAGCACAGAAGTAAATTTAATAGAGTATCCTTCACAAAGAGCCCGAAAACAATTCTGTTTATTTGAAAATCCTTAATTGTATGTGGCTCTTGAGGAATGAAGTTATACAGCCCTGGTTTATGACCACACACATTGTGCTCCACTGATCTTTACTAGCTTACTAACGTTCCTAAATTTGTTGTTTGCATGATAATCAAATGACACAAAAACATGTTTTATTACAATGATATTAGCTATCAACATTTTAAGCAATGTGCATCAGATACAGGTAAACTTCAGCAATTAAAATTAGAGAAATCCTGATGGGCAAAGTATTTTCTTAGTATTATTATCAGTAACGTCTGGGTTTGCAATTAACTAATCCTACAGTTGTACTGAGTTGGTAATCTCCTTTATTTTTCTTACAGTTGTTAGTCTACAAAGATGATTTCATATCGGAGAGAGCAGACCGGGAGAGGGCTCAAAGCCGCATTCAGGAGCTGATCGAAGAAATCTCAGGTTTACAGAAAAGGGCAAGGAGACAGGTAAGAACTTTGGGGCTTTCTGTTGTAATATGTAAGATTAGTGTTGTGCTGTTTGTGTACCAGCAGGACTGATGGTGGTAGTATGGCTACTATACCAGCAGGATTGGTGGTGATAGTACAAATACCGTACTGGTTAGATTAGTGGTGGTGTACTGATGCTGCACTAGCATGACTGGTGGTGGTATTATTGCTATTGTGTGTGCAGGATCTTTGGTGGTGGTGGCACTACTGCTGTACCAGCAAGACTGGTGGTGGTAGTACTGCTACAATTATGAGCAGAATTTTTGGTGGCTGTACTACTACAGTACCAGCATGATACTTTGTGTTATTGGTGTACATAACCTGCAATAAGACTGTTGGTAGCGCTTTTCCTTTGCAACCACCAGAGACCCTAATTTTCAAGAAGTTATTCATTACTGAGTCTATACAGGCTTCATGTCTAAAGAAACTAGCGGTAGGGGCAGCATATATGGCTCAGTGGTTAGCACTAGGTCCCAGGTTCGAATCTCAACCAGGACACTTTCTGCATGGAGTTTGCAGGTTCTCCCTGTGTCTGCGTGGGTTTCCTCCGGGTTCTCCGGTTTCCTCCCACTTTCCAAAAAACATGCAGTTAGGTTAATTGGCTTCTCCTTAAAATTGGCCTTAGACTGTATTGAAGGTTAACATACATAAACATTAACATATAACATGGTAGGGACATTAGATTGTGAGGCCCTTTGAAGGAGAGCTAGGAACATGACTATGGACTTTGTACAGTGCTGCGTAATATGTGAGCGCTATATAAATACTGTGTAATAATATTAATAGGAAGCACTAAATGCTCTATTTGTGCTTACACTCCATGCAATACACAAGCAGTGTTATAAGGTGTATCAATATTTTATAGGAAAACATAATCTTTCCAAGGCTGTAAGTGTAATTTTATTTTTTTTTTCTTCTAAAGGATGACAAAGATGTTGGCAGCCAGTTCCAAATTCACATTGGTAACAGAAACAGAACATACGTTCAGAAAAAATCCTCAGAACCTCTGCGGGGCCTTACCACCGAACATGCCGAAAGCCAGAGACAACTTTCCCCGGCAGACAACCCTGAACGACAGAGGAGCCCCACCTCCGAACGTAGAGGACTGGATGAACTACAGTGCCCCCGCTGTCTCCAGGTCTTCCATGACAGACTAGGGGAGAACTTTTTGGAACACATCTCTGAATGCTGCCAGTAAATGGGACTTCTGTACCTCCAATGTGACCACTACACTCCCACAGGCTTTGGCTGCCTGTGATCTAGATGCTGCTATCAGGCTGGGACTAAGTACCAGGATACCTAGGCAGATGCCTGGAGCCTAAAAGTGTTAGGCAAATGCAATATGGCCTCAGTGCTGCCTGTCACACTGCTGATTCTGTGCCAGAGAATAAAAACTGACACTTCGTAGAATGCCCTTAGGTGGCCTGCGGCTACATGGGCTATACAGTCTGCCAATAATTTTAGGGACTAATAATAATGTTATGGGAGCAGAAATAAGTACTACATTCAGGGCTCAAATGCAACCATCTGCAATGCTTTCAGTGCTCTGAGATATACTGTGACTTTGCTCTAAACTGTGACTGTTAGGACAGTGAATTTTAGGGATACCTACATTTTACCCTTCTTATGCTTATTCAGCATAGGATGCCACGGCATCCAATCAGAATTCTGGATTATTTAGTGCAGTCAGAACAATAAATGCTGATTGGTTGATGTGAGTTAGGAAAGTTTACATTGAGCCTCTCTCTTGGTATCTCCCCAAATGTGTAGTCTACAGATAGGTCAGATGTGTTTGTACTGTAATGGTGTGAGGTTTACAAGATCTATGGATAAAAGTAGTGTATGTCAGTAACATCTCAGAATTTAATTTGTTTTTGAAATTTTAGAGAGAAATTTTTACATTTTAGAGAGAAAAGTTTACGGTGATGTTTTTATGTGTACTGTGACAAGTGCCTTCTACTGGCACACAATTTTGACTCAAATGAATTCTATTGCTGGGTATGAAAAGTTGCGGGGTCTTCCCCATCGCCTGCTGTGCAATGTGACAAATTAGAACATTTTATTATTGTCAGCTTAAGGGACAACATTTGATCCTTGGGAGACTTTTTTCTGCCCAGATCTAACATCTTAATAGACACCTGTTTTTTTGTAGCCTTTTATGGCTGACTGCATGGAGAGGAAGGTTACACTTTGTAGGTTAGCTGAAATTTATTATAGGTGAAACATTTTATACATATTGAATATTGATAATAAAATGCATATTTGTAAATGACAGGCTCTTTAGATACTTTTAAGCACCTTACAATTGTGTGTGGGTTTTATCATGGAAGTCTATCGGTGCAAATCTAAAGAAAGTGAGGTATGGGCAACTAATGGCTATATCATATCATATGCTCCAAAAGTTTTGGCAAACTTTATGTGAGAACAGTTTATCTTTCTAAGTGACCAGATTTAAAAAACCAAGGATTGACTTGATGGATTCCAATCCATTGGCAATCATGTATTACTGTAATACAAGTAGCACCAATCGGCTTTCATGATGGTTCTGATCTCCTAATCACCTCTGCTGCTACTGGGTCTGTGGCCCATCTAAAGTGGACAGGTCACAATTCACCGGATTAACCTCGTCCTCTTTAGCCCCACTTTTTATAAATCCAAAAATAATGGCTTAGAGTTTAATACTGTTTATTAAAATGCACCTAATATTGTCCTATTTATATTTATATTGATAACTGTTTTGTTATTCTGTTATTTATTTATTTCTGAACATCGTTTTAATTAAATCTTATTTTTATAATAAAATTACATTTATGTAACACTACTGTTGTGGACAATTCAATATTTATTTTTATTTTAATTATTTTTTATTAATTCAGATAAACTTGAACTATAGTCCTACTTTTTCTCTGTTTCTATAGATTCACCTTACAATAATATTTCAAGTAGAATCTTTTTTTTAAAATAAATAAGTACTTAAAAAGGGTAAACAAACTACTTTAATTTTTCATGGAGCACCAGGAAGTCTGCTGGATTTAGATCCTGGTGTGCAGAGAGATGAGGAGAGAATAGTGTTTTATTCAATACAGATGACAGGGACAAAGGCACGTGGGATAACTATATGGGAAATATGAAGTTTTTATTGTATAATATGCCAGACTGTCATTCTGCTTTAAAGCAAAACTAAATGTCAAAAATTAACAAAGTGCAACCAGACATGTCCTTTATTCATTATCCTTTATTCATCACCCTGTCCCTTCTGCAATAAAATAAACATACCTGCCTGATTACAGTTTTTAAATACACTCACCTGTCCCTGTTTTGTCACAGGTGCCTTCTTCTCTTCTAGGTATTCTGACTTTATTGATTGGCCAGGCTGGGATGATGTAAATCCTGTGCATGTGTGTGGGAGTTCCCAGCAGCCCCAAGGGATACATAATAGAAGATAGCATATAGGCAGGTAAGCATGTTTTATTACAGAATGGACATCACCTGTCTCTTTCTGCAATAAAGACCTGCCTGCTCATAAATAGAACTTTAGTTCCACTTTAAATATATTATTCACAGTGGTGCATAGTTGCTCCAAAAGTTTTTGGTGCAGGGAGGATGAACAGCACACATAAAATTTTGGTGGGGGGAATTTTACTGACAGTTGTCATGAGAGCTTTGATTATGTAGCAAGCAGAGCTGTATAATGGGCCCACCACCATGCCACCTATTAGTGCAGCAAAGATGTATAGACTTTTTTGTGAACAGAGATATGTAGGCAACTGTGCTGTGACAAATGTATTCTGGCATTTTTGGGATCAACTTTAAAGCCTATTTGTGTTTTGGCCAAATCAACAGATTGTTAGCTGCAACCTTAGCGTCTTTCTATATAACAAAGGATCACCCCCAGGCCTATGAAAAGGGATATGTTTGGTTTAGTACAATACAATGACTTTCACACAGAAAGCTTTTGTATACTTATGCCAGTAAATTGGACAAGTTCCAGGATCACATTGTACTCTCAGTTTTACATGTTAATCCCCCGGGACCAAACACACACACTATGTCCAACACACTATCCCAAACTATTAGAATCCAGCATATTCCACATTACAGAAATCTGACTGGGGCATTTCCCAAGAGTTATTCTCTTTTAATGCAAAACATCTATGTTTATATATATATATATATATATATATATATATATAGACAGTTTCAGATAATTATGGGGGGTCATGAACTTTAGAATAAGAATGAAGGAAATAAGAAACAAAAGTTCAAACAATTCCTGTCTAGAAAGGAATTCTTAAATTGAGAAATTGGAATGTACTGTAAGATGACTGGGGGTTCCCAGAATATTATACTGCCACTATGCCACTTTATCAATGGAAATCAACCTGCCCTTTGCACACCCAGCATGTTCTTAGTTTTCCCGAAAGTTGGCCAAGAATGTGAAGGTTCAGCCTATGTTGATTAAAGTGAACCTGAGGCCAGTTTATAGATATGTGTGTAGATATTGACAGTCCCCACCCCTACACTTAGCAGACTTCACTATTTTTAATGGCAGGACCTGTACTTTGCCTGGCTCTTAAATAGGATTTGAATAACGTACCCAATTAGTGAAAAACTCCCTAAATTTCTGAATTATATTGTATTACGAGACCGGAGCTTACACTCACTAAAAGAACACAATCAGATCCGAAGGTTCAACTGTAAGTAGGGATTTTCTACTAAATAGTCCCTTCATCAAGGATGTGTATAAAATAAGCAGTATTCACTGTCTTAGAAATGTTTCCCAACTAATTGCAAAATTTTCATTTGTAGCTGTAGGAAAGGTCACAAGTTTATAAAAAGTTCAGGTTGTGTTTCTGAAAGGCCAATGTGATAACCAATCACAGAAATTTAAGGAAGTCCACTGGGCCCTGCCGCATTGCTTGCTCTGGTCTGAGTATAAGAAGTCTTAAATCCTTCAGCAATTGCCCATAAGGACCTTGGAAAAGCCACTAGATAATTTGGTTCTAGTATCCCAAGTATACCTATGCATGTTTTAATTGCTTGGGACATTCTGTTATCCCAGTGAATGCTGTAAGAGACCACCAGAAAGGTTGAAAATGGCCCTTGAAAAGTACAGAAAGTGCTAATATGTCAGTGCCACCCAGTTCTACTAAATGGAGAAGAGGATCCCAGAAGCTGCAGTATCTACAAGCTGGCCGTGTTGGACATGTAAATGGTAAGTAACCATTACATTATTAGCTCTATATAAAGAACAGGGTATCAGACATTCGCTCAAACACTCCCTGGTGGAGAATCTTCCAGGTCCGTGTGTTTCAATATAAGTTATTTATTTTACACCAAGGAATGTTTCAGTGAATCATTAAGTTCCCTGCTTTTTAAATAGAGCCCTATATAACAAATATTCATGTAATGGTTCCATTGTAACAAAATCACATGATCACATAATCTGTGAATTATTGAGTGAATTATTCTTTCAGAACCAGACTTTATGCCCTGTGTCCCCTCTAAAGCCCAGCTGCACACTAGGGGCAGGAGCCAATATTAACTGATCAATTGTGTAAACAATTTCTGTGATATGGGCAACCTAGGTGGCTCTAACCAAGCTATTATAGCATTATTAATTTTTGCAATATTCTCGGGGATTGATCAGCTCAAAAGGAGATGAGGTTCAATCTGTGGACATCAAATCACAGAAAGCTAGCATTTAGGATTAGGATTAAATGCCTTTGGTTTATATATATATAACACCTAACTATGGGCTATAGATAGAACATTTTGTTATCAGTTTACATGCCCCCTTACTGTAAAACATCATAACTATATCTCTCACCATCCTGTATTACTAAGATATACCTGGAAAGTTTCTTTCCCCACGTCGTTTTTCACTTTCATTGTACTGCTGAGTAATCATATTCTCTGTTTTACTAATAATCCCCACCAAGTACTCATTGTCCCCAAACTCCCCTGCAGAACTCCCCCCTTCCCCATTGCTGGTTGTCCGTCTATAACCCCCCACCAGTTTCATATTGTATTCCAGTTGCACACACTCATCTCTTTCTGAAAGTTTTTCTATTTGGGTTTTCACACTGCATAATATTTAGATTTTGTAATATTTATTACATCAGCTGCATCAGGTACATCAAGCTCAGCTACAACATGTCCCCCATTTAAAGAGACAGTCCTTTCTTTACCCAAAATTCCTTTCACCATGTTTTATGTCTGATACTGTACACAGATAATCATCATTACATCAGTGCTGCACAAGCATTGCATGGATGTGTCTCAGTGGTGTAATCTTCCACCCATAGAACCCATAGCCCCATTTATATTTATAGCTGGAATCCTCAATGAACACAGCTCATTCTATAGGAATAAAAAAGGTCTAGCATAGGACCCAGCCAGAAAGTTTTCTTTTCAAAGGCTATGCGGCATCAGGCAGAACCACACAAAAAATATTGCATAGAGAGGTAAGTATTTTATCATTTGTCCCATTTTTCTCTTTCACCTGGAAGAGAAATACACCCCCATCTGCTCTCTTCACTCCTCCACTTCTGTTTCCTAAAACCCTCACTACTTCCCACCACTTCATATCCCCCTATTGTAGGCTGCTTCCCCCACCACTTAGATTGTAAGCTCTTCGGTGCAGGGCTTTCTCCTCCTCCTGTGTGTCTGTATCTGTCTGTCATTTGCTGGTTGGCTGTATCACCCAGGTTCATTGATGAAAGTATATCCTCTCCAGCCATGAAGTGCTTTAATAAATCAGGCCCTTTAAGTTTAAAGTAAATCTGAAGATAATGAGGCAGTCAACCAATCAAAAAGTACTGAGTTTTGATTGTTGGTGGATAAATTGAACACCTTGGTTAATATTGATGAAAGGACACACATTGAGTCATATGAAAACACTATCTGATAAAAATGATTGGAAGGACAGAGTCTATGAAATGTTCAGTGTTCTGGGACTTCTAATGCAACAGTACAAAAAGCAATAACGCAATATATCATATCAAACAATCAGAAATCCTATCTTGAAAAGTGATCGGCCACTACATGTTGCTCTCCACCTATACTTTGTTTCTAGGGAAATAGTCATGAAGAATGAGGTCCAATAAGCGTAAATATCCTCCTGCAGTTGTGAATTTAAAAGGCAGTTGGTTTTAGATCCCTGATTCTGACTGTAGGAAGCAGAGCTATCAAATAGGCCCACCAGCCCAATCCTATGTACAAATCAAATATGCACAGATCTGTAGATGGACAGAGATCTGAAAACAGCTTATGGTCAAATGCAGGCATGAATGACCCCCCTTTATGCTTGTACCCTGACAGTGCGTACAAAAAAAATTATGCTTAAAACAAGATAGCTGACCTCTACTGAGTGATTTATTTGCATACGAATTCATAGTCAAACAAACCTATCTATCTACTGTAAAGTCTAATGGCACCAAACCTTCAGAGTAAAGATGATCTTGAAATGTAAACACTTGCATCCTGTTATGGAAAGTCCAAATACCCTCCCCTTTGGAAATCAATGGAAAATGTTTGTATAGTGATGAAAAAAAAACAGAACAATACCAATTTTCCCTGAAGTCAGATCCATTATATGCGAGCAATGCCTTGTGGCTTTGTTAGAAATAAATGCATGGTTGGAGGAAAAGGGGAAAGCCTACAATGTGAAATTGTCCTAAGACACATGTTAGATTTTTGTCGTTGGAAAGGATCTTTCACAAGTGTCGTTCAGCTGTATGGAGAGGGAAGGGGAAGAACTGTTAAAAACTGCATTTCCCATGAAAAATCAATTGACCACTAGCTTATATATTTTAAAAAAGAATGCCTCTTTTATTTTTTATCAAAAATGTTTCCCTGTTAATTAGACAAAACCGCCATTTATCACCTCTAACCTAACAAACGCACAATTTTTTAAAGCCTCCCAACTGAAATTTTGGTGACCCACCAATTAGTTTAGTGGCCTTGCTGACCAAAAAAAAGAATAGAACAGAAAGAGCAAGGTGGGGAGCCCACAAACATAATTAATTTATCACTTGTTTCTTTACAGGCCTTTCCCAGTTCCTGGTAAACTAGAACTAAACCTAACTACTAAAGTCTTATATAGGTCTTAAATATGATGTACTTGAGGTTGATATTTTCTATAACCTTAGGAATCGCCGAATTATGAAATGATCTTGTGGCCATGTTGATCATATTATTCATACCGACCTCCTTAATACCATCCTGCACTCACGGGCTCGTACTAACGGAACAGGATGGTGATCAGTATTCTCAAAGTGCCAAGCACCTGGCCTTGATTGATGGCTCTTGGAAGTTAGGCTAAGAACACACATCAGATCATTCTCGTCTGATTCTCACCTCAGGGCCTGCCTCGGACGAGAATCTGATATGTGCACAGCGGCCGTCTGACGTCAGTCATGAAATCGTCATGGTGGATCCACGAATGGTGGAAGACGAACGACCACAATGGAGTAAAAGGGAGGAGAGTGCAATGGGGTGCCGCTTGCTTGTTCTCTCCCTTTCCTCTCCATAGAGCTGAACAGCACTCGTTAAAGATCCTTTACAACAACAAAAATCTAACGTGTGTACAAGTCTTAAGACAATTCCACATTGTAGGCTTTCCTCTTTTCCTCCAACCATGCATTTATTTCTAACAAAGCCACAAGGCATTGTTCACATATAATGGAGTAAGGAATCTCTAAAAACTCATCTTTATTTCTAAATTAAACTTATCCAAGAGGCAAGCTTCCAACATACAACCTGGTATTTATACCAAATGCCAGAAAGACATCCCCTGAGAACATAATTCCATTTTGTTGCTTTCTAATTTCCTCTCAACACTCCACACCATATTTTGGTGTTACTGAGAGTCGTAGAAGCAGAGAATTCTTTTGAAAAAGGTCAATATGTTTCATTGTACCATGGGTACTGTTATTCTACTTGGTCTGTTAAATATTTGCTCTTTTTATGGTACTATTTGTTTTTTCTTAACAGGATTTTAGCATGTTTCATTTTTATTCCTAGCAATTATCCTACCGTTTGTTGTATTTCCTTATACCACAATAAAAATGTATATTAAAAAAAAATCTCATATAAGCTTTAATTTACTGTAGATACATTTATTGGTATTTCTAAAAGTATCCAGAAAGACCTCAGGCACCTTGGGGCAATGTGGAGGATTAAGAGCTCTGTGGCAAATGGTAAGTGTGGCCGCATTTTGCTGTTGTTATTGCATTTTAGTATTATAAATATTATATAAAGAACAGCATGAAAAGAAGAAGGAAAAGAAGGAATATAAAGAAGGAAAAGCATGAAAAGATCTGCTCCACCTTGAACAGTATTAATTTATAAAAATGCTGTACTGGTACATTCTTCTGATTGATCTGCTTCATGGGCCTTATCTTAAAAAGATTTTCATAATTATCCTAAAAATATGTTTTACTTATTATTATTTATTACCATTTTCCTATTTATCCTAAAAATATGTTTTACCTAATATTATTTATTACCATGTGTGCTGCTCTTTCCATAGAATTTCTGCAGGAATATGTTTTTTTCTGCAGAAAAATCCACGGAAAGGTATTCTGCAATTTTTCTCCTCCCTATCCTCTATATTTTAAATTAAGCTGTGAACCTATTTTGTAAATAAAATCATTAATCACATGGAGGTATATGTGTTTTAAGTTTTTATTGGTAGCCTTTTAAAGCATTAATTGACATAAGACAATTGGATTTTTTTTAATGCAAAGCAAGCTATACAGTTTGCTGCTTTAATGCACGTACATATATTCATATCTCTATATCTTCATCTACTTAGGAACAAATGTTTCTTAACAATAGTTTGCTAAGTATCACATGTCCTGTACACATTTAATCAGATAATCATTTCACAGTGTTACATTATTATGGTCTTATTATCATGTCTTCATATCTGTCGCCACAAAACATGAACACAATACCATTTCTTCCTGAACGTTTTTTTCTATTCCATGCACCGATTTGCAAACAATCAACTGTTAGTTTAATTAATGGGACTTGGCCCTCAACTAAGCTGTCTCTTGATAGGGCTTGTTAATGTGAAGCAGAACTAGAAAGTCATGGTGAGCAATACCAATTTATAACCTTGAATTTCAGTGCTCAGGCCTCACCCAGGAAAACTGTTTCCTACTCTAAATTCCAAACTCTACTCTAAATTATTTCATCATAATATTTAATTGTTTTTGTATTAAATTAGGTTCATTGGGTTCATGGAGAAAGCAAAGTGCCATGTGAGTGGGGTTGAGCAGAAAATTGATTTTTAGGGTAGTATGGCTGCTGACTGCACCCTCCACTACCGCCTGAGTTACTGCGCAAAATGAACTCAGCTCAATGGCTTGCTGGATATGGATGCAAAGTGAGGACCTCAGGCAATAAGTGCCTACTAACATTTCATTTTTTGGGAGAATGATGGAGGCTGGACTAGGATTTCCAACAACACATTTGCTACACCAATGTGCCTTTGTACACTGTAGTCCTGGCTTTGATCTATGAGAATATCAACAATGGGATTAAGGTTATATAGGGGAAATTATTCCGGCTTGGGTGATCTGGGTAGGCCCAGAGGTTGTCTCATATAAATATTGGCTGCTGCTGGTCTACTCCAAGATGCTTAGGTAATGCCTTCCATCCTATTTAGTGCTTTGTAGGTCTATCACTCTGACCGGCCCCCTGACTAGGAAACTCACTATCCTGGTCAGTCCAGTTATGCCAGGAAAATCCTCATTCTGATGGGAGAAACAATAAACAGAGATGACCTTGACTTGAAACCTACAAGGCCTAAATTCCTCACATTTTTTCTTTGTTTTAAAAACTGATTATACACAATTTAATAGATTGATCAGAGTTTTCATTTTCTTTACCATCTAAACTTCAGTGTTTAGGGACCTGCAGTGGTGATTTAGACTTCAAAGAGATGGGATCAAAAAGACCCCAATGCAACCCAGAGGAAAAATCTAACCATTTTCAAATATTTTCCTAGATTTTGTTTTCATTGTTGATTGTATTTTAAGTTATTATTTTTGAATGTGTCATTTGATTGCCAAGTTTGGTAAATAACTGAATTATGGTGGTTTATAAACTTGCAAGTGGTAGATTGCGTTTTTGGTGATTAATTGCAATTATATTTGCCAATCCAGGTTGATGAAAAATAGTTGAAATTGAAATAAAATTTAAAAAGGATTATAAAAATTCCTTATAGGGGGGATTCAAGAATGCAGCAGACAACAAGAATGACACCCCATGGGACATTGCAGATTAAGCTTGGGGGTCTGGAATCAACCCGGCACTTGAATGGTCAGCACCATGTCATATCCAATTTATATTTAGAACTTTTAGTAAAATTATTAAAAATTATCATTTTATTGCCCTCATTGCCCCATTACTTGATTTTCTAAATAATGAACATGCATTTGCTATGTTAAAATATTATTTATGGACTGGTATTATGTGTTTATTATGGCATTTTCTAATGCTGATCTGATTTTCATTATAGTTACCTGCCCAACCATAGGCTAGTTTTTCCTTTTTCTATGCCTGAATATTTCTACATACTATTTTGTGATACTTGTGCGTTCTCAGTAAACTGTTATTGTAAAACAAATAGTATTTACCATGAATATGATTGCATTTGGTTATATACCAGGCACGGGCAAACCACGTCCTGTTTGGCTTTTTATTCCGGCTTGTACAAAATTGTCCACAAAATTGGGTCACAATACCAGGGCTGCCACCCTCCTACAGCTTCTTCCCACCCAGCTTAAAATAATTTCTGTGTTGAACACTTCATCTGATACTGGCCTGGCCCATCTGTCAAAAAGTTTGCCCACCCTTGTTATACACTATTATAAAAATGCTAATACATAATAAATCTGAAATGCAGCTGTCAAAAATGTCAACTGCAAGGACATTATTTTGGTATACATGTAAGAGCCATATTTATCACACGGATAAAACTGTAATGTAATGTAACCTAAATTAGTATCTGCAGTATATTTGCAACTTTATCTGAACAAATGTAGTAAATTTGATAAAAGCATGAACCTGTACTCCTTTTCAGGTCTTTTTTTAAAACCAGCACATGTATTTGCAAGTCTTCATTAGGATTGCAAAATGAACCACCGAATGTTCTCTTCTTTTAACCATGGAAAGGATTTGAAACCAGTCATATAATAACTTTGTAGAACTTTGTAGACCTTTCTTTGTAGAAGTAATACCACCAAGAGATTAGATTTTCAGCACTATTGTCCTATTAAAACCAATAAAAAGTGTCCTTTAACAATGCTTTCATTGTTCGAGTGTGATTTGTAAGTGGACAACACATTGACTAATCACCATACAATTCGCATTTGGATGTGTTCAGGATTGATCAAAAAATACACAAAAGGATTTAAAGTGATTAAAGATTGGAAATTCTGAAAACTCCACCTGAAAACGTTACCATCACTGGGTCTGTCTGTGGTATAGTGGTATGGGGTTTCTGTGATATGGGACCTATTACTCCGCGTGCAAGGGCACTATAAAAAAGTTCTCAACAAGAGCTAAACTGTAAAAAATAATTACTTATTATTGTCCATTTATGGAAGTACTTTAATAAATTGGACCTGAACTTAAAAAGTGATAAATATAGTAAACATCTAGAAATTGTAAATGTGAGTTAGCAAAACCCTGACAGACATTCAACATTTTTTTCCTGCAAACAAGCAGTACCCTTACTGGTATGCTATGGTTTCTAGGCAGTCCTGCAATGAACCTTGTTACTATATATCTGCGGTAAACGATCTAAGGCATTGTTGCTTACACTGCTATTTTCAAGAGATTTGGAATGAGGTTTGGTGATATCATCTTTAATCCTTGCTGGAGGACTTGACACAATGAAGCTAAGCCCTGCCTCTACCAATATGGTCACCTCCATAGTAATTCAGTAATTATTATTAATTGTATTATTAAATAATATAGCGTCAAAATATTACACAACAATGCACATTAAATGGGGGCTACAAATGACAGACAGATACAGACAGTGACACAGAAGGAGAGGATCCTGTCCGGAAGAGCTTACAATCCAAGAAGTTGCAAAAGGGATGGCAGTAATGGGAAAGGATCAAATGGAGAAAGCACAGTCAATACTGGTAACTAGTCCTTTGCCATGTGCATTTTGGCACAGTTTCTCTTTACAATTGTCCTATGAAGTTCATCCAAACAATGGGGCTTGATGGAACAAAGGTGGTCTTTAAAAGTCATATCCTGATCAGATATTGTAAGCCATGCTTGGGGGAACAAGTTTAAATCATTTGAACGCATTATGATGTGATAATGAATTCTTCTGACTGTCAAAAGTGTTGAGTATCATCAAAAAGCTACAAATGTGCAACCTCGCCCCTAATTTGACAATGGAACAAACATTAATCCAAACCAGAAAATATCTCCTTGTCTTCAAGCTTAAAATTGGGGGAGGTCCAGTAATATATATCAACACTTTGTAGAAATAAAAGTGTTATTAAAAGTAATTACTAAACTACATAAAATACATCAATTGTCCCTATATATTAGGATCAGATGTTAGAGCCAAACTGGAAGAAGAGGAAAAACTCGTCTGGCATAGTTTGCCTTGCAAAATGCCCTGAATTTCCCAGACCTATTTTTGAAGGCCGGTGATAGATGACAGTACTCAGATAACAGGAAGTTAAATAGAATTGTTCTTATGAAAAATTAGCTTGAGGTTTTAGGCTGGATTGACACGAGCTTTAAAGAAGGCAAGTTCTGACCTTTGATTAGCAACGAAAATGCTTATTTTTGCTAAGCAACCTCTGACCAACAGGATTAAAATTGAAAACTTATAGCACAATTCAGATGTGTCCCAAGTTGCAAGCATTATTTGCAACTTATAGGCTGCAATCACCTGCACATTATATGGCTCCTTCTGCCAGGATTCTCCATCCAGTAAAGCGATTTGACAGCCAGTGGTATGCAACCCTGACTTTATGTGTGAATCCTGCCTTAATGTAATTTAAAACATCAGTGTTTCACTATTCTACAGGTGTACCACAGTGTGACAACTCCATGGGCCTGATTTATGAAAGCTCCCCAAGGCTGGAGAGAATACACTTTCAAAAGTGAAGCTGGGTGATCCAGAAAATAGAATGGATTTAAAAAAACCATTTGCTATTTGCTAGCAAACGTTTTGAATCCTGGACCAGATCCATTCCAGGTTTGCTGGATCTCCCAGCTTCACTGATGAAATTTTACTCTCTCCAGCCTTGGAGAGCTTTCATAAATCAGGGCCCATATGTAACCAGTAAACATTGTTATGCTATTTTTGGTAAGGCTTTTTATGACTAAAGGTTATTGGTACCTTGTTGTGTATTTATGGTAAATCTTTTTTGTGAGCACAGGTCATTGATCACCTTGTGGTCCAGGCCAAAACATAGCAGCACCAGAATATTCCATTATCTTTTAAATATATATACATATAATTAGTTTTAATACTGTAATTGTATAGACGTATTACTTTATTGAACAGGTGTACACTGACGGCAGTGGCATCTTGTGGCTGAAGTCTAATTTTGCCGGTTTGGTTTTTGATCATTACTCACAAATGGGCCACCAGCAACACAAAAGGGTTTGCTTGTCAATCCTAAAGATAGGATATTATTTACATATCCTCCATTCTGATGGGGAAAAAAATATACTGACTAAAGCAGGAAGGGTTAGACAGGAAACAAATTTGGTATAATGCTTAGGAAGTTGGCACAAAATAAGTATAATGTACCAGGATGAATTAATTAAATCTAGAGCCCAGCCCGCAGCACAAATTCTGCCTTGCAAAGATGATATTTATTTGCAGCTCATGTTAAGCTTCTTTGAAATGGAATATTTTACACTGGTAGACTAATTTTAGAAGTGTCATGTTTATTTATTTTATTTAAATACATAGAATGAGGTCAATACCAATTGAAGCACAGGCGGCATGAGTGGGTGACCAAAAACAGGATTATGATTAAAGCATGGAAATCTTGTTACTGTATTACTATGTAAATGCAATATGAAAAGTGAAAGAAACTTGTTTTAATAATTATTCAGAAAAATAAACATAGTTAAATATCATATCAGGGTGCGAGACCACAAACACATTTCTTTGGAAGTTGGAGTCGGATTAAGGGTGGAACATATCAGGTTAATTTATTTCCAAGGAACACTTGGAAAGAAAAGATATGTATTTAAAATAGGGATTTTTATTTATTGCTTGAAAAATAATAATAAAAAGTTATTTGAACAGTAAATTTATGATTTGGTGTTTTGAATGAAAAATTTACCTAACTAATGAACAATTTACAACTATTAGAGTGTATTAAAAACCTTAACAATAAACTACTTTTGTTTGATTACTTTCAGTGTGTGAATCATAATATCAAAAGGGTTTTGTTATATTTATTTGAATAATGGAAGAACATACCTGTTGATCTCACTGGAAGTCCAATCAGTTTGCAAGTTCCTAAGCTGCCTGCAGTGATACCTCTGAAAATTTTACCAGCCCTGTCATGGCTACCTAAGAGAACCAAAGAACGGTACAGTACAAGGAGTGAGTGTTGTCACCCTAGGATAGGAAGTATGTAACTAGCAATATCACTAGGTGGAAACTTCAGGCATCACATCCAAGCACTGACAAACTACAATATACAGGTAGTCCCCGAGTTAAGTACATCTGACATACGGATGACTCCTAGATACAAACGGGGCTTCCCTGCTCGCTTGTGTGCAGGACAGAGGCTTGATAGGGGGATGGGGGCAGTTTGCATGACTTGCAGAAGAAATATTTGCTAAACACAGCTGAGGTTGTGGGTGATTTTAAGGACTGAGCTCTTCTACAATCTTTTGTAACCCTTTAATGACCAAGACAAACTCTGCAGTTGTTTCTTTGTGCATATCAAAGCACAGCTTGCTCCAGAAGTTAATGAATGTCTAGACTCTATAAAGTTTTTTTTTTTTTGCTTTGTTCGTGATTAACTCACAGTGAGGATTTTATACAGTAACTGACACCACGCTGCCCAATATTATGTTAAGACAAACATCTGTCCTAATTGCATTTATTCAAATAATGTAACTGTTTCAACTTGCATACAAATTCAACTTAAGAACAAAGCTACAATCCCTATCTGGTATGTAACCCGGGGACTACCTGTATTACATTTGCTCCTGTCCTATAGTTTATGTAAACAGGCAGCAAAGGTTATATATGGAGGAGTATGATATGTTTGATTTGCAATATAGGAGCCGAGCTTGTATTTCAAAAATACTGATAAGTAATCATATACTTCTTTTCTATTGGTTTTTAATAATTATAATCACATTAAATTTCTTGAATTTCCTATAGGCATAAGGGCAATATAAATGCTGCAAAACAATGTTCTCTGGACAGACAAGACCGAAGTGGATATTTTTGGCTATAATGCACAGTGGCCAAAAACCAAACACAACATATCAGGATAAAACACTTTATACCTACCTACCTTTTTGACTCTGCAGTCATCAAGTCGTCCATGAATATCTCTCTATACCAAACTATTCTAGAGCCAAATGTAAGGCCACCTAAAACTTGGCTGAAAGTGGGTCACACAACAGGACAATGATTCTTGTATATGCACACCAGCAAATCTACCCAGAATGTCTAAAAACAAAAATCTGGGTGTTGCAATGGCCTAGTCAGAACCCAACTAGAAATGCCGTGGCAGGACCTTAAAGCGAACATATCACAAAAATATTTACTATAAATAAAAAAGTACATTTTTTGGATTAAAAACCTTCAAAAAAAAAAAAAAGGTTGAAGCCCCTCCTGCAGGGAAAAAAAATGCAGAGCCTCCTAGGATACCTACAGTACATCATGCATCCCAGGAGGCTTCTGGTCGTTCCTTTGCACATGCTCATTGTCAGGCATGTGCAGAAGTGGCTTTTTTATATATGGGAAAAAATAATGTTCTCATACATGCGCAGCCAAATATTAAGCCCCCATTCTCCCATTCCCTTCCAGCCTTCCACCCTACCATGCACGTCTTTGTTTCCTTACCTAATAAACAAAAATACATTTATTCAGGTCTGCTGTGAAGGTCCTGTACTAACTTTTTTTTTAACCCCAAGGCATGTCTTTTGCCATCATCCAACCACCCCTAACACATACAGTATATACTCTCAATGTGAGTCTGTATTGAATTTGAGAATCTTGCTTACACTGAGATTTAAAGCTGTTCTGGGAAATATTCTGAAAATCATTTGTGGTTACAGTGACTAAGAAGTTACTGTGTAGAAAATCTACAGACATCAAATTTTACTTCCCCGGTTGAACAATTAAGAACACGTGCCCGTACATTTCAGGTGGCTGGCTTGAAATGTATCAGTAGCTCCTGGGCAGGAAGTAGTTGATGATTTATTTTTGAAGTGTGGGCATTCAGTATAAGATTGTATAGTGAGATAGTGGGCACTATAAAGTACCCGTACTGCCATACTGCAGGTTCCAATGCAAATACCAGCTTTCTGAAGGTCAGCATTTGCATTATTATGATCTCTTAAAGATGTTTCAAGCAGATACTAAATGGCCAGGAGCTGGGCTTTAGGGGGAACTCCAGAAAGGCAGACTGGCACAGTGCAGGTATGATGTGGCATCTTATAGTAATATTTTCTATATTCTGTATAAGTTTGTATGATGTGCCCTTTCCAATACAGTTCTTGGATCAGTATACCAGCAATCCCTAAATGTAGAATCCAACCAATAACATTTCAATAGGGGTGTATCATGTATACATAAAACATGAAAGATTAATGTAGAAATATACAAAAAGTATTTATTTCAATATTTTTGCACAATATATATTCACAAAAGGAATCAAAATAATAAATACACTAAATGCAGGTAGTGTGAAAATCCAAGTTTATATTACTAATCCAATAAGTATGTATAGATGGTATTGCCGTTTCCTGCTAAATAGGCGTATGTTATTGTTGTTTTTTATGAATAAACAGTATTTATATAGCACCAGCATATTACACGGTGTTGTACAATAAATGACAGACACAGGAGGAGGAGAGGACCCTGCCCAGAAGATCTTACAATCTAAGAGTTGGATATATGTAATGGAAGCGTTGCACAATTCCTCATAAAATGGAAAAATGAAAGCAGAAGTAAAGTCATTGGTGAATGGTGAGCTTTTACCAGCATTGGCATAGCATTTTTGCCAATTATGAAACTCAATTACCTTACCTCTTTTTTCATTATGCTGTCACCGCTGCATCCCTTGAAGCCGCCATCTTTGCTGTTGACTCCACCAAGTCCACTGTGATCCATTGAACAGACAATTGTTTTACATGGAGTTACATTGCCTCCAGCATCCAGGAATCATCTCACTGGTGCCAGATATAGACCTGGGGTTCACACTGTGTGAGCAAAAAATAAAAACCCACCAGTTGCAGGGAACATTTATTTTAGAAAAGTGACTTTGCATGTCTCCCCTGCCAAAAATCTCAACCTCCTGGTGACTTTTTTTTTTTTTTTTTTAGTTTAGTTCCACTTTAAAGAACATATTAAGGAACACAAGTACACAGTCAAATCCTTTATTGTGCACTCAGGTTAAATTGGCATCGCCAGGTAATTTTTTCACTTACGAAAAAAACACATTTATTGGTACATTTTGCAGAAAAAATGAAGGTACATTAAAGACTTTCATTGTTATGGGTCTATATGAAAATTAGGGGAATTAGGGATCTATTTTGAAACATTTCCACACAACTTTCACTAATAATTCACACATTTTAATAATTAGATTTTAATAGGACAAATGTGTTAAACCTAAATTAACATTCTTGTCTAAAAACATTATAAAAATACCTTAATTGTATGTGTTGGGGTTCAGTGTTGGATAAATGTGTGGCCTAATGAGAGAAAAATAATTGCTTTTATTTAAGTTTCAACTCTTGCCTATTGCAGAACTGAAGTGTTAGAGGAGGAAAAAGTATGCCTATAAAAAGATAAAAGGAATGATACATACAGATGAGCAGATGTGCTGCTTTTTCTCCTAATGACCAGGCTGAGACATATCCAGGACCATGCGGGCTCAGAGAATGTGGGTGGAATGTTCCTGGTCATCAGCCCGCAGATATTTAGCAGCACAAAAAGTTGAGCTTTTTTAAGTGAAAAGATGACTTTTAAAAAGAGATATGTTAATTAGAGTTCGTATGAGGATTAGGCAGTGTATTGACATCTTGTAAAAAGTGCAATAAGTCCAATAGTAGGTTACACAGATTTCCAGCAGTGATTTGTAGCAGCTACAGACTTGTTTTTATTAGCATTTTAATTGATAGGAAAAAAAAACTTGTAGCCAATAAAAGATCTGTGTTGCCAAAATTGCTTTGTAGATTTTTCAATAACTTCCTGTCTGGTGAAATCGTTGGCCAAATTACAGTAAATGAGCAAATAATCTCTTTATTGGAGTTCTAGATAGCATTGTGCCAACAGCTCTGCCACGAACTCTTCCTCCACCAGCCTGCGGGTACTAATAGTTTTTGTGTTGTGCTTTAAGATTATACAGCAGGCTGCTATGGAATAAAATAAAACTTGTCCCTGCTGTGGCCAGTGGCTGCAACCGCTAACCAAATACATCATTTCAGTGAATGAAGCCAGGTGTTAACCTATTCACTTATTTCACAATTCTTATGAAGTTCTCCATATTTTATGTGATTTTTTTTACGTTCTGCTGAAATACCCTAATATCAACTGATATAATAAATTAACTTTGTACTAAGGTCTGGCTGACACTGGAAGAACAAGGAAGAGCTGTTTCATCTCCATTCACTGGGTTATTCCCAGTACTGCTCAATCTTATTGTGTCACTTATACCGGGTGCAAACCAAGTCCAGGAGACAGTTCCTCTTACCGAATTTGGTTCTTCTTTTCTAAAATCCCAGTGCAATTGTTTAAAAAATATATAAGATTTTTATTCCAAAATCTTGAGCATTACCAGTAATGCATATAGCCAACAACATATTGAAGCCATTGATGTTGAAGGCCGGTGGTCCTGTAAGTCAATGGAATCAAAAAACAATCTGAACTGTTGGCAACTTCATTTTTAAGGGTCTTGTTAAAGAAATGGAAAGTCAAGTTGGAAGTTTTTTATTAGTAACTATTGTTCTAACTTTGACTGCATTAGAGGGATGTTCAAAATATTCCAAATGTATAAGGACAAACAAGTAGGTGTATACAAGGATCTCTTGAAACAACACTCCATTGGCAGTCTGGTTTATTTTCTCTTTGAATTTGGTCCTCCCTTGACCAAAAGTAACACACCTTCCCTCTCTACTCATTTATACCTATCAAAGGCTGGTGGTTGCAGCTCCTTCTCGTTATTTTCATCAAGCAGCACCGGCACAGTAAAACTCTACAGACTTAGAAACAACTGGAAGATGGATCCATCAACCTGCATACACAGTAGATATATTTTACATATTTTTAACATTTTATACATTTGTTCCTGGAGTATGCCTTTAGCAAAACTAATGGTAAAAGAACATTGCATACTTTATTAGGCACTTGTCATTTGTTTATAAAACAGGCGGCTCACCAGAACAATAAATCAACAGTCATCATGGCAAGATGGGTAGGGTTGATATGGGTGATGACACATAGAAAAATCACATGTTACTTACAAAACAAGTAGGGTTTCAATTATTTATACCAGTGTTTCATGACCTTTTTAACATAGGGGAACCCTTGAAAGAACTTTGAGGTCTTCAGTGAACCCCTGCAATAATTACTATTAGTGTGGTGGTCAGTATGAAGAATGCCTCCTACATTGCTGGCCAGTAGAAAGAATGTCACCATTACACATAGCCAAAAAATTGGTGTCAGTGGTGATTTCAAAATCAAAGAACAAAAGAAGAAAAGGTTTTGGCCAAATAATATGTTTTAGTTGTTATATTTATTAACATAGATCAGAACAAATCCATCGTCTTCAACATAACACACACCATTGAGAGTGACCTTCCCCATATATCCTGGGGAATAAAGAGCCTAATCTAAACAATAATAACTGGTAGGATTTATATTCCCTTCCTTCACTTCAAGGGTGAGCAAGGAAACCACTGGAGTGTATATGGCTCGTTTATCTGGCTTCTTCAGGGGTATTTAAGACACAGTAATAATAGTATTTTACATTAGCAGTATACTATATAAGCATCATAGTAGCTTGTAAAATCTGTTGGTGGGAAATCTCCCCATATGACATTACGATACTAGATAAGCAACATGGTGGCATGTGAAATCTGTTGGTGAAAAATCACATTATAAGAGATCATGAAAAAGGTGTATGGCTCCTTTATTAGAGGTAGTAGATGTAGTGCATGCTGGAGAGGCAGCAAAGAACATCTATTTATTGGCTTTTTCTCCTTCTTTCCCTTATAATAAAAAAAGTCAGTAGTGTTTGACCTGAGAGGTCCAAATTGCTTATTGCTCAAGGAACTTCTAGCAACCTCTAGAGAAATCTCCGTGTTCCGAGGAACCCTGGTTGAGAAACACTGCTGTACACTTTGGTTATGAGCATATAATAGCAAAAGTTTATTATTTTATTATTATTTTTACACCCTTTTCCCTTACCTTATATGAAAAGTAAGAAAAATTTTCTATCTACCTACATGTTCAATGTTCTACTGCAGTTGTTGGCTTCCTCTTTAGTCCCATGCTGACAGTCCGCTATGGACATTCCCTTGGCTGGGTTAACAATATTCCAGGACTGAGCAGCTTACAGGAGTTCTGCTAAGTCCAGGAAGAATACCAGCCCCACCAACTGCTAAAAACTAAGAGGAAGCTCTGGTGACATCAAAGGACTGGGAAGCAGATATAAAAAAGGAAAAAGGGAAACATTCCATTCTGGAGTTTCACGCTGGGGTAAGTCAATTTTTGAGTTGGCCATATTCTTACACAATTGGATGTAGAGGGCGGGTACACCAGGCCATTGAGTTTCATTGCCTGCTTCCAATTCCGTGGCGCTACAAGTGAACATGATATTACAAGAATCTGAGTTCATGTACTAAAGAAAACTCACATCTTAAACTTTATACGCCCACAAACATCTGGGGTGTTGGTTTAAAAGCAAATCAGTATCATCTTTGCATACACATAAATTACAGTAATGTGCAAATCACATATTTACAAAATGTTTCATTTCCCAGTTTTATTGTTGTGCAATATTTGACTAATGTCTGACTGCAAATTAAATGTAAGTTCCTATGAACACCCTGCAATGTTGTTATAGGCTGTTTTCCCTTTCTAAACTTTAGGTGTAGTCTGATTGGCTGGGATCTCAGTCTGAGTCCATAATTCTATTACAGATGACCAGAGTCTCGTCTTTTCTTACATGCAAAAGCATTTTAAGGAAATATCAGCTATAATTTACAGCAGCCTCTCTTGATCTTTTTAACATGGGGAACCCTTGAAATAACTTTCAGATCTATAATTACTATATAATCACTATAATTTTTTTTTTCTCGCGATCCGTGCTAAAATACACCCTGTGTACGATAAAAAAGTGAAGGTGCAAAAACACCACACAAAAAACGTGCACTGGGGTACTATTTGGTAAACTCTCCTCTAAAGAGGAAGAGCCACCCTTTTCTCCAGACCCTCCGAAGCCAAGCTCCAGACGAGGTACTGATACTGATACTGAGCCCATCCAGCCGGAGCTGGAATGGACTTACATGCCCCCCTGACCGAAGTCAGAGAGGGGCCTTTTCTCTTTGGGACCGCATAAGCAGGTCCCACAAGAAACTCAGCTGGGAGCTCTCCCGAAGAGAGACTCCCACTAAGGGAGAGCGCCTGGTTTTTAGGCCAAGGCACTCTCCAAGACAAAAGGGCTAGCCCATAGGGGAATAGCACCCTCCATCAAAAAGTGGCAAACAAATACCACACCAGTGACAGTGACAAACATAAAAAAACATTTAAATAATAATGTGCTCTGTGCATAACACACAGGGCAACAGATTTTAAAAATTGCCCATCTGCACTAGCAGCTGCTAATGCAGAGAAAGGCGATGTGCCGAATCAAAGTATAAACAGTGACGTGACTGTGCAACTTAAAAATCAGTGGGGTCCCAAACCCAGTGATTTTAAGGTGCCCCTGGATCGCCACTCCAAGGGTACGACACTGGCTTCGGATTCGGATTCGGACCGCTTGTCAGACCGATTGGTAAGGCCAAGCTTTCCCTGCCCCAACCAGCGGGTCAGTCAAACCTATGGGAGCTCCATATCAGGGCAGGCCCTATGTGGTTTCTCCGGTGGACAAGGCCAGCAGATTTGCATAGGGCGGCCCCTTACAGAGCTACACCAAAGGTAGACCGTCGGAATTATTAGGTACTACACTTGATCTTAGCCAAAAGGCAGAGAAGTGATAATTTTGCTATAATTACTATATCTACAGCTCACAGTACCTTAGTGTGGCGGTCATTAAGAAGAATGTCTCTTACATTGGTGGTCAGTGGGAAGAATATCACCCTTACAGATAGCCAAAATGATCATTGGTGGCAGTTAAACTGCCAAGGAACCCCTAGCAACCTCTCGAGGATCCCTGGATGAGAAACAATGATTTACTAAAACACTACTATATATAAATCATAATACAAACAGAATACTAAACAACCCAAACTATACACCAGTTTAAGTTCCTTAAATGTCTGATACAAAAAGTAATTAGGTGTTCCCATTAGAATGCCATTCACACAGCCATACCTTTTATTAAACAATATATTAGAGAAATTAGGGAGTTAAACTTTTTTTGGTAGTTTGCACTTCACTCTTTATTGAAAGGCAATACAAACGTTTTGCTTTTGCATGACAGAGCAAAAGCAAGACACATGGGGCCAGGGGGAACATTGAATTGGCATACAAGGAAACCTGTGACAGTCACAGGAGTCTGGATGGAGTATGTGCTCACTGCCGCTGCCAATCTGTGGTTGACCTAGTTGGTGGGCCAGGGGATTCAAAGATCAACAACGAGGCAAACCAGAAAATGGAAAGGCAGGGAGAGCTCTAGGTGTTTGCCAACAGGCTTCTAGGAAATTTGCAACCATCATTTGGTTTGTGACGTTTTATTAATAGTCAATATATAGCAATGAAAATTAGGCCAAGCCTGGATTTGTGAAAAGGTTTCAAAGTCTAGGCCTAGGAGACAGATTTAGAGAGACAGCTGTGTGTAATTTACCGGTTTCCCAAAAGTTTTACTGTGTGTTCACTCCATTCGATTTCACTGCAGACTACAAGCAGGCGATGGACATTGCACAGACATGGGCCCCCCTTATCCCCAATGTGAAAAACCCTTTTAGGGACACCATGGAGCAACTTCTGGAGCACAAATATGTGGACAGTGGCTTCAAGAAAGCAGCAGCATTTGATAAAAAAGGAAAATATTTATGATACATCCAATGAAGTTCGGTTTTACATCTATTATAGGGCTCATTAGAGCACCAACTAAATCAATTGGTATGCAGAAAAACCCTTCAATATTTACAATGTAATTCTAGAAAAAAAAATGCCCTTGCAATGGGAATACCCTATATCTGCCTATTTTTGTCTAGACAGAAGTAAGTTGGACCTTTACTCAACTGTTCATAATTTGGAGAGACTGTTCCTCTTTCAGAGTCCTTGTTTCCCTCTTTCCCCCTCAGCTGTTCATCTTTTTGGGTGGATATATACATCCCCTATAAAAAGGTATTATTTAAC
>NC_092860.1:139833753-139835873 GCF_032062135.1 Pyxicephalus adspersus
GAAGGTGTGCCCTGTAAAAAAACAGCCAAAATAAAATCACCTGCAATACCAGATAATAATAAAGTTGTTGCCAACTCTCCACAACTTTTTTACAAGCAAAAATATGTTAAAAAGTTCCAATAAAAAAGAAGCAACATTTGAGTGGTCAATAATCAATATGTAATTGTTAACAATACCCACAAAGAGAAAGCTGCCTGCTGGTATATATAATTGGCATAGTTAGGCTTACAGCAACCTGCTGCTGTGTGCCCAGGAGCAACAAACCACACTTCTGGTCAATGCATTTGTAAGTGTTGTTCTTGCATTTGTGGTGGTGGTGCAGTTCTTCCTCCAGTGGAAGAAAAGGAACCGGAAGGCCAGAAGTAACATGTCACATTGAGGAACTTTGCCACAACCCCAGCTTAACACAAACACAACACATACAGGTAAGGGGAGCACTTAGGAGCATGGTTGAGATGTGATACAACACTCAGTTTAGTCTAAAAGGGGCCTAAAAGTTCAAACAGTGATTTTGACAATGAATGAGCATGGTGCCTTGAACTTTGTACACTTTGAGCTAATGACTTTGCTATTTTTATCATCTTTTTGTTGCAATCAGGTACAAGGTTATTGATCAAACATGAGTAGTACACTGTCAGAGAGACTAATGTGCTTTTATTAGTGCAGTATTGTGAAAGGCCGAATGCCTCACCTAGGAACTGTTATTGATATGTGATCAGATGAGGATAGGATTGTATACTCAATGGAGAAACCAGTTTATATCTCCCAGCTTTTGGAGACACTATATTTAGCTTAATATGAATAGTCAAATTGCCCACCCCTGCCAAATCCCCCTTTTATGGACCCGAATATGCAAAAAAATATTTAGTAAAACCAACAAGTGTTGTTGTAGTAGTACTAGTAGTAGTTTTCACAACTCAACTGCTTTTTATATCAGTTTTAGTGGAATAATTTAGAGGTTGAATGACAATATAAGTGCAAAATAACACTTTTTAATTGTTGAATTATACATTGTATAGAGGTATCTGCATCTACTCAAAAAGGGGGACCACTGAGGAGTGAAGAGGAACAGAAGGTCTTTGATCTGAAAGAGGGATAGTTCCTTCATTATCAGGGGCAATTGGGAGGTATGTTTCTTTTTTATATTTATATACATGAGTATACTTCTCCACATGTGATCAGTGGGAGGAAGAAATGGCTGGCATTGGTGATGAATGGGAGGAAGAAATGGCTGGCGTTGGTGGTCAGTGGGAGGAAGAAATGATTGGCGTTGGTGATCAGTGGGCTGAAGAAATGATTGGCGTTGGTGATCAGTGGGAGCAAGAAATGACTGGCATTGGTGGTCAGTGGGAGGACTGGCGTTGGTGGTCAGTGGGAGGAAGAAATGACTGGCGTTGGTGGTCAGTGGGAGGGCTGGCGTTGGTGATCAGTGGCAGGAAGAAATGACTGGCGTTGGTGGTCAGTGGGAGGAGGAAATAGCTGGCGTGGGTGATCAGTGGGAGGAAGAAATGCCTGGCGTTGGTGGTCAGTGGGAGGAAGAAATGATTGGCGTTGGTGATCAGTGGGCAGAAGAAATGATTGGCGTTGGTGATCAGTGGGAGGAAGAAATGACTGGCATTGGTGGTTAGTGGGAGGACTGGCGTTGGTGGTCAGTGGGAGGAAGAAATGACTGGTGTTGGTGGTCAGTGGGAGGACTGGCGTTGGTGATCTGTGGGAAGACTGGCGTTGGTGATCTGTGGTAGGAAGAACTGGCTGGTGTCACTGCTCAGTGGAAGGAAAAAAAATGTCCAGAATCAGAGGTCAGTGGGGTGAACAAATGTTTCTCAGTGATCAGGGGATGTCCTTTTATCAGTGCGAAAAAAACATTGTTGTTTACAATGAATGCATGTTCAATTGCAACAGAAAAAGGAAGATGACCAAAGAAGAAATATGGCCAAAAATTAGTGTGAATACATTTGTGCCTAATACTTGGTGGAACCAAAAGGGATATTGTAAAAGCTAAACTCTAGTCCTTGCCTCATATTTTACTAACAGCTCTCCACTTAACAATACAAATCACTTTATTACTTTGGAAAACAACATCTTTAATACGACTGTCACTTTAGCTGATAATACGACTG
>NC_092860.1:139836579-139915697 GCF_032062135.1 Pyxicephalus adspersus
TTTTATTACTACAGAGCCTAGTTCCCACAATCATTTATTTTATTTAAATAACTGGTACTTTTTTAAGCTAGCCATACATAATGCTTTGTCCCTGCAAACCTTCCCACTACATTCATCAACCACCAGTTGAGTCATGTTTGGTATACAGTAAAAGTGTTCCATACCAGGGGTATACTAGTGGGCCACGAGAGTTTGACAGGTGGGCTCCGGCTCTGGGAGGTGCACCCCCCACCAGAGTCAGGAGAAGGACCCCACTTTGGGGGGCCCACTGGCCAGAGCGGCGGTGGGCAAGTTGTGTCCCTGGGCACAACCCGCTCACTCTCTTATTGCAGGCTCAGACCTGCGATGGGAGAGTAGGCGAGTACTGGCATCATGACGTCACTCTGGGGGAAGTTTCTTCCCCTTTGAGTGACACATGGCTCCCTGTGCATGTGAAGTCCAGAGGCCATGCCTTTTGTGGTCCGCGTGAATCAAAAGGTTGGGGACCACTGTTCTATACCAACATAAACATAAAGGTCTAGAACTTGTAATGTGCCAGTTTCTTTGCCACTGGTGCTCTCTCTGACAAACTCAACTTCCCCACCTCAACCCCCAGCTTCAATTGATAAAAGAACTGGCAGCACTAATAACCCCCCATCATGAATGTCAGTGGCTACCATAAAAGCCCCACATTTTCCTTAATGGCTATAAATTCAATTTTAACTGATAATTGGTGTACAATGGGAACCTTCCCCATCATTAGTGTCAGTGGGTTTAATAACCCACCATAACTCATCAGAACATGTGCTGTTACTTCCCTATACCCTCCTCAACTGTAATATCCCTCTACGCCAGTAGATTACATCACCTGACAGGTAGTGCTGGGTGTGAATATATAGATAAAGTTCAGTATTATCATCATCCTTGCTAGCCAGTTGAAGGCAGGAAAACTTTCCATCAGAAATGCTAAATCTTTGTCCAGAATATCCAGGCCTGCAAGCTTTGGAGATTGCTGTACGTATGTTGTTTTAATGACAATGAGTCAATCTAGGGCTACCACTACTCAAATTAACAGCCGTTAAAATCGGCATGTTACCTTTGAGTACCATTGTCCTGATGTCACACATTCCCTAGCTTATTACTTTTGAAAAAAATTTGGCAAATTCTTAGTAAGCTTTCAGCAATTTCATGCTGGCTGCCAGTAGGCTTTCAAAAAGTTTTTCACTGATTAGTTAATAGGGGAATGAATAGAAACTATTTATTTCCCCATTTAATGTACAGCACTGCGTAATATGTTGGTGCTATATAAATCCTGTTTATTATTAATAATAATAATAATAATAATAAATAATAATATTTAACTTTACCCATTGAATGTCAGTTGTTTTGGACCACATCCCTATGACATTAATTAAGACAGGGGAGAAAAAAAGTACAGTAGGTACAGTAAGTACAGTAAGTACAGTAGGTAAATAACTACCTTCCTCAATAAAAGTAGGGACTTTTGTGATATAAATGAACCATCCAAAATATCCATCATAACTTTCCATCATAACTATTCAATATAACAATTTAAAGTTTCTTTAAATATTTCAACACTTCAATTTCTCACTTAAAACTAACAAGGAAAAAAATGAATTTGGAATATGTCTAGGTCACAGCATTCCCATGTACAAAGAAAGTCTAAAGAGACCGGTTTAGGAGTCCCAACACGTTTCACAAGACTAAACCTGCTTCTTCAGGGGAACACCACAAACAAGTCATGATGGACTGATAATATCTGAGTCACATAAAAAGAAACATCTCAATCATTTTTTAGGATTTAAATTCATACATATAATCATAAGGACTAACAAGATGTATTTATAGAAATTGGTAGTAGGGACTTGCCCTATTAAATCTTAGAAACTGAAGAAAAGAGTATAAATCAAAATTCACAGAATTCCTGTTGCATCAATGGCACCAAAATTATTAAAGCCAGATTATAAATTATTCGTAAAGCAATAGGAAACACAATGTCACCCAAATGTAGTTTGCATGTCAGGTATTACCTGAGTTTACTGGAGGAAAAGGATATTGAAAGTAAGTTGTTGAACCCTTGCTTAAAGTTTATCAAATATTTTGTAATATTGTGCTTTTCCTATTGCCCATATGCAAGGCCAGGGGAGGATTGGGCAAGGTGGCAATTTTCCAAGGTTGACCCAAGAAATGTATAATGTAAAACAGTATACCAGTATTCAAATTTCCAAGGGAGAGTATCGGGGACCAAAATCCCAAGTCTGATACGCAACCAAGTAAAGGTAAAACATTAGAAAGTAAACAAGAAAGGTCTAAACCCTAGCAAACTGAAAACAAAAAGAGAAGCAAAGAGTACTTAGCTCCTCAAGTTGGTTTTTAGGATTTTTTTCCTATTTCTAGTGCTATGCAGGAGCAAAGCAACACCAGTATATTTTGATCAAAACAGGGACAGCTTAGAGCGTATAGGAATATAACATAAAGAAATAATCTATTATTTTTTACGAAGTTCTCTTATTTGGGAGACCCATTCCAGATCCATTCCAGGTTTGCTGGATCACCCAGCTTTACTGATAACTGTATCCTCTCCAGCCTTGGTAAGCTTTAATGAATCATGCCCATACTGTATTACATGTCCCTCTTTTTTTCTCCCCACAGTTACACTCATGCTTTAGCAACTGTCCATGTCTCATCAGCTAGAAAGGGTGAGCTGGACAGTGGTCAGTTGGCATAGCTTTGCCACAAAAGAAGACGAACCCGATGATGCTTTCTTATGCGAAACGCGTGGGTAGAACCTCCGATTGCAAGTCTTCATGTTCGTTTGATGGAGATCTTACATATTATACTTATTTATTACTAGTATGCATTTTCTTTGTACAATTCTGATCTAATAAACAGTTACATTATTTCTGTCTAACATCTGCATGGAGGAAGTGCTATTTGCGGGTCAGATGAGTGACTGCCAGGTGGGAATGTTACTGCCATTTAAATAGCTGTATGTGAATAAACTCTGTTCCACAGAATATTATCTCTTCTGCTACCTAAGAGAGTAAATACACTGCCATACACATTCTAAACAGTATTTGGAATGCTATTTGATCATGTGCTAAGATTTCCTTCATGGTCCAACACATTTGGATGATATTGTACCTTATCTGAGATTTGAAAAAACTCTTGGGCCATTTTGTCTGAATTGAAAGGAACATTTTATGGGGCACACATTTTTTTTATATTTTTATCTGCAGTTTTTAGTCTTTAAAAAATATGAACTAACAAGTTTACTTTAACTTTAAGCACCACTTGATTCAACTATTATTTGGAGAGCACATTACACTCATAAGATGGTTGCTTTGAACTTTATTTTACTTTTTGCACAATTGTATTAATTTTTTTCTGTAATTCTACTACCAAACTGTATCATATATGCCATTTTCCCAGTTTCACACATGCTTTAGCAAATGCCCTTCCCATGTCTCAGTGTCGGGTAAGAGCTCTCTGAATAGGCAGTGGAATGACAGTTGGCACGGTGTTGTCACCAAGTCAGAGAACACCAAACCCCAGAAAGTAGCACAGAAGAGACTTTCTGGCTTTTACAATCAATAGCAAGCCGTTTGATATGTGCACTTTAAATAGAGTATAGGTTAAATTTAATCCCCATACTTCCTAGCCCTTAAAGCAGTAAAACTGTCTAATTCCAGCCCTATACATTAGGTTTCAAAATACATTTCTTTTTTTACATTGACATTCATAGAAATCAGACCACATGATTTGTACACTTCACACATGAGGTGAGAGGGTGAGTGGTATGGAAAAAATCAAGCAAGAGGTCCTAAAGAAATTTTTTTAAAAAGTTGTCCAAAAGCCCCAACAGAGTAACATACTTCCTTTTACTCTTTCATGTAGAGAAAGTAACAGCTATCGTCTGTGACCGATTCACCCCGAGTGTGACTTCTCTAACCTGTACGGATATAACTGCTGTTTCTTATTATAGAGTGTCTTCCGCTCTGCACCTGGGGTAATACAGTTTGACAAAACTTACACATACTACCCATCTGTGATCAAAGAAGAAGCGTTCGGCCAAATTTTCCATTAATATAAAATGCAACTGAAAGTATTTTAAGGAAAGGTTTATCTAACTTGTTTCTCCTATTGTAATTTTTTTAAATCTGTTTTTAAAAACTCTCCCAAATTTAGATTAGAATTGTCCTCTTTTTTACCAGCAGTCATTGTAACCCAGATGTCATGAGTACATCAGTTCACCCTATTTTACAAACACATCAGGCTTTTGTTTGGTACAATGCTGTTTTTTATTTAAGATTACAAAAATGTGTCTCAAAATTGTTCTTGTGCACACAACAGTTTTACGTCAAAGTTTAATTTAAAAATACTTTTTTTTCATCATTTTACATACTCTCTTGCACGGTGACAGCTGCAGCCTGCTAGCTTCAGCTGTCACTTTTCATTTTTCTGTGCAAGGAACAGTGACAGCTGAAGCCAGTAGGCTTGTTTGAAATCATATCCATGTGACTACCATGATTGGCTGGTACGACTGCTTTTAAACAAAGCAATGTAATCACAACAGTTGGATGTCGTGGTAATTAAATTAATGGGAGCTACACTGATTGGTAGTCTTTTTTATCAGATAATCTCAGTTCCGGATTCTTTTACAGCACCTGCTCCCCTTGTAGACTTTGTAGACTTTCAATCATTTCCCATTCTCAGCTAACAGGGAGCTAAGCTTAAGCAATTAAAAAAAAAACCTACAATGCTTACAAGAACTGTCAGCATAGAATGGGGACCTGCAGTCAGTGACACATGGGGCATTTTATAGCTACCTGTTCACTTTTAGAACCTGTGATCACAGGAGAGAAGTCTTCTAGCACCAAATTCTTTTGTGATTTAGAAATTCCTTCTGAAATGTCATGTGAATGAATTCCAAACATCCTGAAGAAAACTGGTAATGTCACAATGAACTACCGGTATTAGTAATTTGGTAGGGTCACCTACCTTTCACCATTCCCATTACCAAAGTAGCACCATGGAACACATTGTGTGGTACATTATCTATGGCCCAGAAGAATCTGTCTCTACTATTAAAAAATCTGCATGGTCCCAGGCCAGGTTCATCAGCCTCCCCTGGTTCTGCAGCCCATTAAAACGGAAACAGGCTTTAGCACAACCTATGTTTATCTGTGAAATGACAAACATTAACGCTTATGCAATACCCACAACAATGTAAATCCAACCTTAAAGTGGGATGTGTGTAAGTGAAAAGTACACTGTGAGTGATTTTCTACTTAACCTTCTTTGTAACATGTTACAGATATAGAATTTTCCATTTACACATAGTTGGCAATATTTTAAAATGTTTTCCGTGGGCACAGCAGTTGTGTCTGTATACTTTAACTTGCTACACATTTACAGTACATCCAAGAAACAGAAGACAATTAGGTAGATTCACACAATCTAGGCACCAGCTGTTGTATTAAAGTGAAATGGGTACAACAATGTCAAAATCTGGGGCTGCACATCACACCCTTTACTTTAATGAATCAGGAAAAAACATTTGGTATTTACATAGCACATACACCCCCCCCCCCCCAAGAATGCTATTTGTCTTGATGATATTCTGCAATTCTGAGTGAAATAGATTCACTTTAAAGTGGAACTAAACCCAACATAAAAAAAGTCACAGTTACCTTTAATCCCGCAGATTTGATGGGAGGTTTCATTGTTTGAGTCCTGCGTTGTCCCAGTATACGTCTTCAGCCCGGTACAGAGAAAGTGCCGGGTGCCAACATCTTCTTCTCTTTCCTTCTGGGTTCTTCTCCCTCCCTTCCCTGACTTCACTGCGCGGGAGGAAGATCGGGTAACGTAGATGGGCAAAAGCTTGCACTTCAAAAAAAAAAAAGAGTTGTCTACCATTTTATGTAAATTATAAATTTTGAGTTTAGGTCTGCTTTAATAGAGGCCCCACCAGCAGCACATATTAACCTTCCTTATGTTCACAACAGCCCTATCTGGCCAATAGGAGCAAATACCTGATACTGCTTGTTGTGGGAAAGCATAGGGCTAGTGTGGGTATTGGGGCATTTGAATGAACCCGTTGCTCTAAAGCAGAGTTGTAGCATATGGTAGTGTATGGTTATCCAAAAATATGGATAACCAAAAACCAGGTGAATAGCATTCAGTCCTATGTCTTCCCCTAACACAACTTTCCAAAATTACTATTGACACTAGCACCATTGTCATCATCCTGCTGTATTAATCATCCTGCAAATCAAGGCTGCAAATCAATCAAGGCTGATGCAAAAGGGATGAGATGAATGATTTGGCACTGCAAAATAACCAATTAGCTGGCAAATCAAATAAAAATTGAAAAAAATGGAAAAAATATATCCTTTTTTTTCTAATTCAGATGGTGTGTTTAGGTTATATTTAGGTCTGTTTTTTCTTTCCTTGTGTATTTGATTATTATTCGTGTATAATCACTTTAATTGTTTTATTTTACTTTTTTTACTATATAAAATGAGGCCACTGAGAAGCTATTTTTTGCACAAATATTTTTTTAGGATAGTTGAAAAAAGCTTCTGAAACTCTTACAAGCTATTTAACTCCCAGCTGGAACGGTGGACAAGCAAATTTCTCTTGATCGGTGTTTCCTGTACTTTCCTTGCTAAATGAAGCAGAAGTTCAGACACCAAAGAGAACAATCATAAAGCTGGGAGCCATGGATAAAACCTTTTCTTAACCTTTTCCCCTAAAGAACCCTTAAAAACATTTCTAGGTCTCTGGGAACTTCTACTAAAGCCAAATTATTGGGGAATGGTGGAAAAAAAGTTATTTAAATTGATGGCCAGCGGAATAATTGTCTCCAACTTTAAACTAGTGGCTAGAATAGACACATAATTAGAGTCATGCAGCTGATCCTTCCAGGAGATTTATGGAGATCTATAAGCCATGGTTCAAGTAACCCCTAGCAGCTTCTGGGCGAACCCTGGGGTTCAACAGAATCCTGGTTGTGAATAGCTGGGTTTTTTAAGGGTCCCCAACCCCAAGTCCATCTGACAGATGGGCTGTGGCTCTGGCCAGTGCACCCCCCAATGGGGTCAGGAAAAGGACCCCACATGGGTGGCGCACCTGCCAGAGCCACGGACCATGTCCCCCGTACATATCGCAGGCTCAGACCTGCAATGATAAAGTGGGCGGTTCTGCCATCATGACGTCTCTTTGGGGGAACTTTCTTTCCCTTTGAGTGACACACGGCTCCCTAAGCATGCCCGGTCCGGAGTCTGTGAAATTAGTGGTCCGCGAACTCCAAAAGGTTGATTTTAATGCAAGTATACAGCTATAACACTACAAAAAACAGGATGTTGTATTGTTTTCAGGAGGAATTTTATACAAATGGTACATTTTTAGGGTATTTCCTAGTTTCCTGTTAACATTTCTTGATGTCCCCTGTACTTTAGCACGTCTTTACTTTTTAAGTTCAGGCCATCTTTAGGCAGGTGATAAAAGTCAGATGTGTCTTTTGTACATATACTAAGAAACTATCTTGCAGAGTATTATTTAGACTGAACTTTAATAGGACCAGTAATGAAAGACATATACAGTAAATGCTGCATTTGCTTCAGAAAAGTATAGTTGCCTAACTGCCATGCTGTTTTCTTGAGTCATTTGGCTTCAGTTTTTGGGCAGTGACTCACAAAACCATTGAATCATTTTCAAACAAAGTAATAACATTGATAGTTCATTTTAAAACCAGTGACCTTTCCACATGGAAAGCAGAGAACATGTGGATAGCAAGGACAGTTAGCTAATATGGTAACAGCGCAGTCACTGAATAGCCGTTTGTCATTACTATAAAGATTTTCCGACAGGCAGTAGTAAAACTATTATCATGTGTTTAACGGGTGAGGTTCTAAATATAGTTTTTTTTTTTTCCATTTGGAAGCCAGGAGAGTGACGTCAGCATATGAGTGCCAGAAACTGTGACAAAGTAGTCATTCATTCCTTTGTCCTTGCATTGCCAGCATTCCTGATCCTGCATGACACGAGCCGCCAGCTGACAGAGAAGAATGATGTCATCATGTTTTGTAATGTAAACTCATTCGACCTGCCAAGAGGAAGTCGCCCTGCAGAGTACCTTAAAAAGACTTTTCTAGTTCACCTGTAGCAAGACAGGAATTTCTCTCCATACTTAATTTATACATTTCTGGCCTGCTGCCTGATTTTGTGGGACAATAAAGCTTGGTGCATGGCCAATCGCTACAAGAAAATACCTGTGCAGCAGAATCACTTACCTAAAGTTTAACGCTATGGAATTGGGAAAACTTCTTTTAATAAAGTTGAACATTTGCTAACAGCTATTGCTGTTAATCACTTATGTACCAAGTATTTACCTCCTGCCTCCGATGCTTCTATGATCTATTTTACTGCTTTGGTCCTGATGCTGAATTTAATGCATTGCTGGCCCTGTGCCTTCCATCTCTGCTTTGGGATAGACAGAAACCTCATCACTTAATTCTCATTTCAGTGCGAAACAGCAGAGTATCAATAGACCCACTGAAAGCTCAGACAAGAAGAAGATCTTTTAAATCATTTTTGAAGATCATCTTTGAATTGCTCTGTTCTGAAAAATAAGATTGATCTTGGTGTAAGGTTGAGTATAGATTTACCTTTTATTTGAAACCAATTTCTTAACTCGACAATACTATTTTTTTGTTTAGGAATCAATAGGATGAAATTTGTGAAAAATGATTATATTAATGATGTAGTAATACACAAGCTGGTCTTTGTTCAACTGACATATTTATATGTACTTTTTGCTGTATATGTTTTTGCAGTGGTCCGCAACTATTCTACATCCCCCGAGGAAGCGCGTACGGGAGAAACGCGTTGGGTAGGAGATCTCACACTGTATTTAGATAATTGTTATTTGAAACAATATTATATTTAAGGTGTATTTGTGAATGTAGAGATTCTTCAGATACAACTGAATTTTAATATTTGTTTCATCTGGTTTTATAAATTATAGTAAAGTTTGTATTTTATTAAGCAATGTAATCAAGTGCCAATTCAAAAGCCTTCTATTTTCCCCTGCCTTTCCCTTTACCCTGCCTTTCCTTAAAATGATAATCCAATTATCTAGGCTGGACACGCTTCACATTAGTTGAGTCTACATCCAAACTCCCCTATGTCATTCCCCTACTCCCCTTCAATTCTATCTTTTATTTGAAGTGTTGGAACACTGGGAATAAATATGATATCTTCTTGGGAAATGTTGGCCTGTAGAGGTGCCAGCACATGAATCCATGGGCTATGGCAAGATTTCTGTCCTGATATTTTGCTGCCAGTACCAGTTGGTGCCTTTCTATTCAACACTGATCAAAACACATAGGAAAACCTGGTCGCTATTGTCCATATACTTTTACTGTACACTCAATTACTAAAAATACAGATACAATGGCTCAGTGGTTAGCACTTTGGCCTTTGCAGTGCTAGATCTCAGGTTCGAATCTTGGCCAGAAAATCTGCATGGAGTTTGCAGGTTCACCCCGTGTTTGCGTGTGTTTCCTCCAGGTACCCCGGTTTACTCCCACATACCAAACACATGCAGTTCGTTTATTTAGCTTCCCCCCAAATTTGACCTTAGACTGTATTAAAGACATATGACTATGGAAGGAACATTAGATTGTGAGCTCTTTTGAGGGACAGCTTGTGACATGGTCTTTGTACAGCGCTGTGTAATTATGTTGGAGCTAAATAAATACTATACAATAATAATAATAATAATAATATAAAATATATACATATATAGTTTTTAAAGTGTCACAAAGTTCAAATGTTTATTTATTACTTTCAAACTTATTATTCAATGAGGGGGTAAAGGAGGGGCTTGAGGTTTTTAACATTTGCAAAAAGTGGGTAAAATTCGGTTTCTGTTTTACAAGCTGCCTTTTTTGGTGGGCTTAGACATCAATGGTCACAAATAGTAGAATGATATTTATGTAAATGAAAAGAAAAAGAATACTATGAAAATGTTTTGAATATGTTGCAATTCATACTGACTCATAACAATTCATAAGGTGACCATCACATCCAAGTACAGAGCACAATAATGTGTGCAGCATGTGCACCATCCTACACTGGCCTCTTCCCGGGATTGTGGAAATACCAAACATTTTCAAGTGACTATTTACAAAAACATGTCAAATATGTAGGGTCTTGGCTTCAGTTTAAGAATGATGTTATATTAGTGTGACCAGGTCTTTGATAAAGTAATTCATTCACAGAATAAATCAGAATGATATACATTTAGTGGTAATGTCTATTTACGGTTAGAATATTTTCTGGAATTATTAGAAATGAAATAAAAAGAGGCTTAATAATCAAGCAAGGAAGCAGCACGTAGATAGGCACCACCCCAAACATATGAGTAAGGTACTTTTGAATGTGAAAAGTGTTAGTATTGTAAATATATTGAGGATGGGCTCCCTAAGAAAAATAATTTCTAAACATCAATATGATATAGCAACAGCCAACATTATTCTATAATTGCTTGCCTCTTCAATTTAGATCACCAATGGTCAACTGAGTATTTTTTCATATAAGTTGTCTATGAATCAGTCCTAAAGAAGAAGATATTATTAATTTTGTTTTTTTTTCTTTGGTTCATTGACACATATGGACTCTTTTTAAATACACACATGAGCCAGAAGTTTACTAATTTTTTGCATGGCAAGGCAATAGAAGTGTTCTCTAAAACATGTATTGTGGTGTTTTGCAAGGTAGATGGGTATTTTGTATGGTATTTTGAAATACCATGCAAAATCAAGGGCAACTGATTAACATGCAAAACTGCAAAAGTGTGAAGGAACTTTGGGACCTATTAGTGCATCACCAAAAGTTTGCACATATTTGCATCAAGCTCACCGATGCAATCTGTGTCAAATCAAGCATAATTATATTTACTGAGCAGTGTTTAACACATCCCAAGCAGGAAAATAACTTCTGCACATTGCATTATTTACATGCTACATGTGCGGTAACAGACAACCAGGCCAGCACTTATGCGATCTGAATTCTTTTCCCTAACCAGAGCCCCGTGGAAACTACCTGACAAAAAACAAATTCAGATGAAAAATTCCAGACACTAAGAAACTGTGGAAAAACATGAAAGGTGAATACACCCATTCCTGTAACAAATACTGATAACAGACTGTAAAGCAGCAGAGAGAATACGCCACGGGTCACTAGATATAGCAATACCAAAAAGCACCCCAAGCGCAATTGATTGATGGATGGATTTATTTTTGCACAGACTTGCCTTTACCTTTATCAGCCTCCAGCCTGATGTCTGACAACTGAAGAAGTAAAAGATACAATCAACCAATGAAATCAGAGACAGAATGAGGTAGAATGGGGCCCTAGGCGTGATTTATATAGTGGGATATTCTGTTCTTCTACAATGGCTTTACCTGGACCAATGTCAAGGACTCGTCTATCCTCTCTTTTGCTAAGTCCTCTCCCAAGCTCCTCCATTGGTATTCATTTAATACCCTCCAATGAGAGCTCACTGAGGGTGAAACCAATGGAAATTTGTACAGAATGGCCAGATTAAAAGAGACCAAATATTAGTTAAAATAGGACACATAGGTGCATCATTATTATTAATAATTTTCATTATATAATAGTATCATAATACATCAACATCAAAGCATCTATAGGGTAGTTTGTATATTCCTGACATGTTTTTCTGGATCAGTGTTTTTAAAGGAATATTAATGTGTTGCATTGCTTCCAATCTTTTCATCATAGGGTATCTAGCTATACCAGCACTTTAGCTGTGGGTCGAATCCCAACAGTTCTAAGATTACGTATGCCATCCCATTCAAGGGATATATTTGGGGGACTGGGTCCCTAACTCTGCTCCTACTATATCCCAGAAATGTGGGGATCTCTGGTACACAGAGATTTAAGCTGCTAGGATATTCAACCTGTGAATATTTACCCAGAACATTCAACATCACTTTGGAAAGTCTGATCCTTTAACAAGCAATAAGCTACAGGTACTTTCACTATGAAGAGTTGGCAGATAGCATTGACTTCCTGCCAGGGAATATGTACCAAGAACATCTTCCACTGAAGCACAAATTGTGGTGGGTTATTGTGTGGGTAGTGGTGGTAACTGTGGTTGGGTGAATTCCATGCTTTAAGTGAATTTTGAATTTGTGAATGTCTGTTGTAGTCTGAATCTTAGACATAGCTACACTCTAGAGGGGTTTTCCTGATTTCAATACCGTGGGAAGACCATGCGATATTTTGTTGGATAATGGTATGTATTGCATGTTGTTTAGAGGACAACACAGATTTGGGGTTTGTTATGCTTGGAGATCAAAAAAATGTGAATGCCTGACCATCACACCTTTGATATTTGGCAAAAGTATGTAAAAATAAGGAAATGCAATAGTGAATAGGTATTGGATATTTACCATTAAATTCTCATATAGCGATTAATGCCAACTCCAAATAAGCATAAAAACAACAAAACAGTGTGTTTTTTTGGTAAATAGTAACTTTAGTAGTTAAATAGTAACTAGTACCTTAAATAGTAACTTTACTAGTATTCAGTGATAAATTATAATAGAATACATGTGACAAAAAAACATTATGTACAAAGCAGAGACGTGTAATTGACCCAATTTAAGGCTGATCGAGTCGGCACTGGACAAATATAGAACCTGATATAAACACACATGTGATAAGATGTGTATCTATCGCGAGTCCTGTACCGAGCGTGACAATCTATGCGCAGCTTGCTTACCAGACGCGTTTCGCCCAGCATAGGTTTCCTCAGGGGTAATTGTGCAGTACCGGACCTAAGCAAAGGTACTGCATGTGGTCTAAATATGTTATAAAACATACATAAATAATTACATCAAATATTACAGCATGTGATAAACATATCAATCAATAGGCAAAAAGTATGTGGATAGTCCCACAAAGTATTGATTTCAGACAATTCTTTGACAAGTACTGTTAATGTTACATCATTTAAAGTAGTTTTAGACTGTGCACTTCCAGCTTTGTGGCAATAGTTGAAAAACTATTTTTCTGTTCAAGCACAGAGCCATGCCCATGTTTGTATGGTGTGTAGAAAGTCAACTGACATGCACAGAGCCCTATTATCCAACTTATTAAACACCTTTGGTATATTTTGGGTAAATTGAAACACTGCTTGTGAGCCAGGACTTCATGTACTACATCAGTATCTGACTTCACAAATGCCCTTTATCCTAATTGAAGCATATTCCTCTAAACACACTCCCAGAATAGTGAAGGTTGAGATAGTCGGAAATGTGAGGGAAATTCATTTTAATGCCCATGGCTTTAGAATTCCATATCCAGCAAACTCATATACTGTATGTGTGTAGGTCATAAACCTTTAACTATTTAGTGTATGTCAGCCCAGCAGTGAGATATTCCAGGCTCCAGCCAATAAATAGCCATCCTCTGGCATTACTTTTTTCCAAATGGAATTTTCATAATTAAGAACAAATAGTGAATGAATTCAACTGCAAGGAGACATAATCTTTGTTGTGGCCAGTAAAGTGAACAAGAAAAAAACAGGTGACGCAACCCAGTATTTTTCCATCCATAAAGTTGAGAAATCAGTTTCAGTTGTTGGTCCTAAAAGTGTACCTGGGTCCACACAAACACGTATGACCAAAGTAGTAAATTAGCTCACTATTGACCCTTTTTTCAGATAAATTTGTTTAGTTGGTGCATTTGTTTAGTCACTAGTCACTCCCAGTTCCCGATAGCGTTAGCACATTCACCCCTTCCTCCCTACAAGTTACTTTACCGTGAAAGTAGAAGGTAAACAAGTGATATTGCCCCAGGGCTATGCCACAACCCCTGACTGCTTAGTAACATTTTCACTGCACAAAATGTTAATTGTGAGTAAGTTACAAATTAAAGTTAACAGCAGCATAGCAACGGGGGTTGCAGAGGTCTCAATGGAGACCATGTCTATTACCCCATAGGGCTTGTAGGGCAAAGGAAGGCAGTACAGGTAGTCCCCGAGTTAAGGACATCCAACATACTGACAACTCCCAGATACGAACGGGGCTTCCCTGCTCGTTCGTGTGCAGGACGGAGGCTTGGAGAGAGGAGTGGTTTGTATAACTTAATAATGACTAAGACAAACTCTGCAGTTGGTTCTTATTGCTTATCAAAGCACAGCTTGCTCCAGAAGTTATTAAATGCCTAGGCTGCATAAATATTTTTTTTGCTTTGTTTGTGATTAACTCACAGTGAGGATTATTATACAGTAACTGACACCTCATTGCCTAATAATATGTTGAGACAAACATCTGTCCTAATTGCATTTATTAAAATAATATAACTGTTCTGACTTACATACAAATTCAACTTAAGAACAATCCCTATCTCATATGTAACCCAGGGACTACCTGTAATAGAACTTTTCTGCCTACTCCATTTACAGCAGTGAGTGGCCAGAAAAGTTACAGTCACAGCTTAGCTGCTTAGGGTCCAAGTGAACAAAGTCCTAGCTCCTGATGTGAATGAAGGATTGTGATGTAAAGATGTCTCCTAATATTAATGTAGGATGAAAGGACAATCTCATGTGAAATCGGGTCTATGATTTGATAGGGAACGCTTATAGAAAGGGGGTGGTCCATATATGAAGGAGGGTTCCTAAAGTGAAGGGGAAAACTATAGGCACTCATAATGTTATGGACATTCTTCTTGGGTAGGGGCCTAGTCATAAAAAATAGATCTGTGGCTAGAAGACCATCAGTAGCCATGCCTAGTTGTGACAGAAAGGGGTCCCAGGACTGAATTCTGCATTGGGACCCATAGGCCTGTAGCTTTGCCACTGATGGTAAGGATACTTATCTTGATATTTTAGCAGTCTGAATTGAGCTTAAAATCATTGGTTGTTTATTAGAACATTGTTGGTGGTTTAGTGGGACCAAAACCTGCTTACACTTTGGACCTTCGATGCTACCTTCAAGTAAATAGAAGTAACGTGAGGGGATTCAAGAATTTATTTCACTTTCCAAACTTAGAAGGTGATTAGCAGCACTTTTACTTACCTGTAGGTTGCAGGGCTGCAGAATCTTGGTTAAGACAGGCGAATTTAGATGTCTGTTGAATGCCATTGTGTTGCATAGAGGCCCCACCAATAGTAGGTGCCCACCTACATGTCTGACATTTGCCCTCAATAGAAGTAGCACTGAGCACATAGTCTGGGCACAAAGTCTACACAAAATTTGTTTTTGTTTCATTAAATATTTCTGATTTTCTTGATTCCCAACTGATCAGAGACTGAACCTGAAAGTAAAATCAGTTACATAGATATCTTAGAGATGCAGAAAATTAAAAAAAGGAGCAGCTGGAAGCATACTATGAGCTTAAAGGAGGTGCTGCACTGACCTTAGGCACACTACAGAATTCAAAGTAGAAAGTACAGATGCAGGGTAAAATCCTTATTAGACATAGTGAAAGTTTGCTCAGCTGGGGGTGCAAATGAAAGCACCCTGCACCGAGATAAATACCCCCCCTTGGTTGTAAGACATGTATTCAGTATATAGTATGTGCAATGAGTCTGTAGGGCAGAGGTTGCAAGGAGGTTATACTGCAGGAGCCTGGTGTAGTCGTGTATTCATTCTGCTCTAGAATAGGAGTGGTCGTGGTTAACCAAGGGAAATTTTCTTGTGACATTTAAATAGGAAGTTTTTTTAATCCTGTGAGGTCTCTCTAAATGCTAGCCACCACCGGATATTTTAGGTAGCTGATAGTGTGAGTTATATATAAAACAGTGGGGGAGCATTTGGGGGGGGAGGTTACAATTAGACTAAAGATCTGAAGCTGGTATGAATCACTGGTCCTTTATTTCACAATTCATTTTATTCCTGGTGACATTTGATAACTATTTTTTATACTAATAACATATGACCATTGTGAAATATAAACCACAATGTAAAAAAATGCAGTGATGTCAATAGGGAAGGGGTCAGTTATTTGTGCCTTGTTAAGAATAATCCACGTGGCCAATCAAATAGGAAAGATTTTGTTAGACAGGGGAAAAAACGTAAATACTTTAAAAGCACAGATTTATGAGGGTACGGCCGGTCAGAATCGCTATACTGTTCCCCCAAAAAAGTGAAAGTTGATGCTTGATATTGGTGATTGCATCTGTCCAGGTTTGGAGAATGTTCATAATCCATAAAAGTTGGCTCTGATAATAAGGATTGCTCCCTAGTGTCCTAATCTGGTTGCTGGTACTGGACAAACGGGGGATGGTTAACTCCCCCAAAAGTTATCCATAAAAAGCAAATAGGCCAAACTCCATTGTGAAATCCATATAAACCTTTATTGTAGGTGGTGCTGCACAAATAGGAGTTAGAGAGTATTGCACTATATACACCTGTCCCCAATGCGTCATAGAGGTTGCTAGTTAAGGTATACTTCAGGCAGCACTTCAATTGGTCGGTGCCTGTCAAGGACAAAACCAGTGTCAACCAAAGCATAGCTGTACTTTGGTACATGGGGAGCTTCTGGCATGATCAGCAATCATTCTTGCTGATTATGGCACAGACTTTATTATTATTATAATCAATATTAATAAACAGGATTTATATAGCGCCAACATATTATGCAGTGCTGTACTTTAAATAGAGGTTGCAAATGGCAGACGAATACAGACAGTGATACAGGAGGAGAGGACCCTGTCCTGAACAGCTTACAATCTAGTAGATGGGGGAAGTAGCCCACAATAGGGGGGGGATATGTAGTGGTGGGAAGTAGTGATGGTTTCAAAAGACAGAAGAAGATGGGTAGGCAAGTTTGAAAAAATGGGTTTTGAGTGCTCTTTTAAATGAGCAGAAAGTAGGAGCAAGCCGAATAGGACGAGGAAGACCATTCCAGAGAGTTAGGGCAGCTCTAGAGAAGTCTTGTATCCGTGCGTATGATAAGGTTATGAGTGAGGAAGACATTAGTAGGTCATTGGAGGAGCGGAGAGAGTGGCTGGGGGAGTACTTTTTTACCACGTCAGAAATGTAAGTAACTTACCTGCAAGAAGATCCAGGGCCAGGATTCTGTCAGTGATACCCCTAGGAAGCCACCCACCATCTTTACTGCCAACTCAACGGTGGATTTCCAGGTTCACTGTGACCCTCTTCAGCCAATAAATGGTGCCGTACCTGCTGCGTGTGCCGAATAAATGTGTGGGTTTCCTCCCACATTCCAAAAAAATGCAGTTAGGTTAATTGGCTCCCCCTCAAAATTAACCTTAGACTGTGTTAATGGCATATACATCCAGATACGTCTACAAATGGTTGAAGTTTGAGGCAAACTTATAGATGCATCATATCAAAGCCCCATCAGTGATTACTTACTATGCATAACAAGTTTTACAATAAGTTTGTGACAGGTTCTCATTAGCATGGAGCAGAAAGTTCACTTTATTTATTAAGTTCTATTAGTGCATGATTCTGTGTTTGCTACCAGTGTGCTGTCAGGCCAAAGGAGAAAACGTCAACAAATCCAGAAATTCCAGCCATGATTACAAAACAGAGATTCTTCATAAGCCTGAAACTTTGATTAAAATTGAGAGATTCCAACCAGCCATATCCTGAGGGTTTTAAAAACTCCTTCAAACTATTCTGAATATTTTCTGGTGCTAAAGAAAGGCCTTTTGTTAACCATTTGCACATTTCTCTTTCTAACATTACACTAAAAAAATGCGAAGAACGCTGCATGAAAGCGTCTCTCTGGCCACAAATTGATTGCACTGTACTAAAAAGAAATGTATTTCTCATGCTGCATGTGTCCCCTACAAATAAATTGACAGAAAGTGATGGAGATATCCCATGCTTTCCTTTTCTGTATAACAAATTGCATATTTGATATTATTATTACCCAGTATTTATATAGCGCCGACATAATATGCAGCGCTGTACAAAGTCCATAGTCATGTCACTAGCTGTCCCTCAAAGGATCTCACAATCTAATGTCCCTACCACAGTCATATGTCATTAATACAGTCTAAGGTCAATTTTTATAATCCCTTTTCTTTTTTGGGACGTGCAAAGCATGGCTTAGCCACAAATTGGTGAAGGAGGAGGAAGAGAACACTAATGTAAAGTTGTATTACGCACATGTAGTTAACGACAAATCCCAAGTACAATCGGTTACAAAGATCAAATCAATCGCCAGCCACAATTCGCTGTTAATTATTATTATTATTATTATTATTACTAATTATAAACAGGATTTATATAGCGACAACATATTAGGCAGCGCTGTACATTAAATAGGGGTTGCAAGTGACAGACTAATACAGACAGTGATACAGGAGGAGAGGACCCTGCCCCGAAGAGCTAACACTCTAGTAGGTGGGGGAATTTACACACAATAGGAGGGGAGATATGTAGTGGTGGGAAGTAGTGATGGTTTCAAATGACAGAAGATGGCTAGGCAAGTTTGAAAAAATGGGTTTTGAGTGTTCTTTTAAATGTGCAGAAAGTAGGAGCAAGTCGACTAGGACAAGGAAGACCATTCCAGAGAGTTAGGGCAGCTCTAGAGAAGTCTTGGCTGGGGGAGTACTTTTTTACCACGTCAGAAATGTAAGTGACTTACCTGCAAGAAGATCCAGGGCCAGGATTCTGTCAGTGATACCCCTAGGAAGCCACCATCTTTACTGCCAACTCAACGGTGGATTTCCAGGTTCACTGTGACCCTCTTCAGCCAATAAATGGTGCCATACCTGCTGCATGTGCCGATACCCCTAGGAGGCCACCATCTTTACTGCCAACTGAACAGTGGATTTCCAGGTTCACTGTGACCCTCTTCAGCATTAAATGGATTAAACAGGATTTATATAGCACCAACATATTGCGCAGCGCTGTACATTAAATAGGGGTTGCAAATGACAAACTAATACAGACGGTGATACAGGAGGAGAGGACCCTGCCCCGAAGAGCTTACAATCTAGTAGGTGGGGGAATTTACACACAATAGGAGGCTGTTAATGGTGTTTACAGATGTTGGTTCCAGGCGGCGTTTTTAGTAACGCTCTGTTTGTGTTTACCATGTGCAGCCAGCTCTGTGCTGACATAAGTGAAAGCAGCTGTGAATAGGAAGTGCCGTGTGTGACGTCCGAGGCGACGGGGAGTGACCGCAGTATCCACGGTAACGTATTATGCTCAGGAAACTCCCTGTATGTTACGCACAATCCAACTCAGTGCGTCAGGAAGTCTGAACGATCTGCAAGGACTTTGAATGTAGTACATCTGGGATTTGCTCATAACGGAAGACCCCAAACCCTATCTTGGGCTTTTTGTTGTGCTGATAAGCATTCCGCAGCACCTTCATGAAACAACCAAATCACTAGGAGACAGATGTTTTGTGCAAAACAAACATTCTTAGGTGTTGTGAGAGGTTATAGTAACCCCTTGTATTCATTAATCCACAGCAGAAAGCCCAGCATGAAAATAAAGCAGGGCCTATTCCTTGCAGGACAAAGCATGGGCATTTATCAATATTGCCACACAGCAAGGCAATGACAATAAATAGTCAGGGCTGATACACATGGGCAGATCATTTTCTAAGGTTGGTCGTGCACGGACGGTTTTAAAAAGGTTGTAAACGTTCCTGCCACAGTTATATACTTTGTTATGCACCTTTTACAAGCATTTAAAAGCTTGTATTTAAAATGCTAAAAAAAATTCTTATAAACACCTATGATGCGTTTTACCTCGATTTGCAGCGATTTTATATAAGTTTTGCTTTTAACCCTTTCATGAAGCTCAAAAACGTGCCTCTAGGAAACGTCCTGGTGTAGATTGGCCCATTGGAATGCATGGGAAATCCAAACATGGGTTTTTAAAGCCTCAGCTTAAACGCTGGGGAAAATGTACTGTGGACTAAAGCTAGGTACACACTTAATTACCGCTAGAAAACAAACGACTAACAATTATGCAGGATTATGCACGATTATTTTGAACGATCGTATTGTGCACAATTCTGTACATGTTGCAACAATATGATCATTCAAATATAATCCACCAAATACTGTACACACCCTGGATACAATAGTTTGAACGATGAAGGAAATGACATGTAAAGTAGAAAGTATACTGCAGAAACATCCACGATTATTGAATGACCGTACACACAATAGATAGTGAACGATCATCGCCCAATCAGATCTGCTGGGATGGTCGCTCGTCTCCAACGATAATCCTCATTCGCCGGCGTCGTTGGTCTGTCGTGCACTTTTTTTGTTAACGAATATCAGCCGATCGGTCGTTAGTCTGCAAGTGTATACGCAGTTTAAACCTAATCTATTCTTTTGCAGTCATCAGATTGCAACATTGTACCTTTGCAGCAAGTCACAAGGTGAAAGGCTACAGCATGGGTTGATCTGTGGCAGACATTGATAATCACATCCAAATACTGCACAGACACCAGGATCTAAATGACTGTGTAATCTGTAAAACAGCATCTCAATTCATGGGACAGATACCAACTCTGCATTGTGCCTGAAAATGGTGCAATTGCGCTGGAGAAAACATTATCAGGGAAAGTACAGTGATCACTGTGAGAAATTATACAGGTAGTCCCCGGGTTACATACGAGATAGGACTGTAGGTTTGCTCTTAGGTTGAATTTGTATGTAAGTCGGAACAGGTACATTATTTTAATAAATGCAATTAAATCCTTACTGTGAGTTAATCACAAACAAAGCAAAAAAAAAAAAATCTTTATGCAGCCTAGACATTCATTACCTTCTGGAGCAAGTTGAGCTTTGATATGCAAAAAGAAACAACTGCAAAGTTTGTCTTGGTCATTAAAGAGTTACAAGAGGCTGCAGAAGAGTTGAGTTCTTAAGATCACCCACAACTTCAGCTGTGTTTAGTAAAAGATTTCTTCTGCAAGTCATGAAAACCGGCCCACTCCCCCTTTCAGCCTCCTCCTGCACACTAGCGAGCAGGGAATCCCCGTTCGTATGTAGGAGTTGTCCGTATGTTTGATGTCCTTAACTCGAGGACTACTTGTATATACCAGAAAGAATAACACATAATATTCAGCCTCGGGTGCTTAACATAAAAACATATTTGATGCTATGTCCGCTTCATCACAATACTGTGCTGATTACAGTATCAGAGTACAATGAATAAAGGAAAAACCATTCCAGGTGACTACATCATGAATCTGATTGAGAGCATGCCAGAAGTGTGCAAAACTTTCATCAGAATAAAAGGTGACTACATTGGTAAATCTAAAATACAAAACATACTCTGGCCTGGATGGGGACTGGAATGGACGCCTGAGAACTGAGCTCCTGTCTGCACTATTTCTTGCTGTACCGGGCACCACAGCTGATCCTTTGACCAAGCAACACAAGCAGAGGGGTACCTCTGTCTCTGGGAGCAAGAGGCACGTTATCCAGTCCTCCCAATCCTTCCTTAGGACATTTCTAGCTCCTAAAGCTGCGTACACACTTCCAATTTTTATCGTTGGAAATGAACGACGAACGATCGATTGGGCAAAAATCGTTCGTAAAAAAAGTAACCAACGCCGCCGACAAACAAGGATAGTCGTTGGAAATAAACGACCGGACCGGCGGATCGGATTGGATGACGATCGTTGACTATCTATCGTGTGTACGGTCGTTCATTGATCGTCCATGGTCTGAGCATGCGCGGTGAACGAACGTTCGCTCACTTCCTGTGGTGCACGTCACTTCCAGTATCGTTCAAACGATCGCATCTATCGTGTGTACAATATCTGCGAACGATCGTGTCGTTATCTGTATGTACAGGATCGGTGCTATACGATCGTTCGCAGATATCGTGCAGGATCGTTCGTCGTTCGCACCTCCTCCAGCTGCTGACTTCTCCTCTCTGGTTCAGGATCAAGTTCCTCTACAGCCGCCTTCCCCGCTACAGGAACTGGCCTCAGAAGACTCCTTAGTCCCCTGTGCACCAGGGGATTTTGATCCCCTGCTCACCCCGTGGGATTTGCAGGTAGGGGTTTCCCCCAGCTCTTCTCCTGAGCCAGGACACATTGCCAGCCTGGCATGGAATACACAGCAGGGGACTACAGATCCCAGCTACATCACTCATGCCAGTGGGGATTTCCCAACTCTCACTCCTCTGCCTCAGCGTAACCATGCTTCTACCACCATCTTGGGACATACTGGCCATGTGAATGGACCCCATATGTGGGCATCAAGGGAGAGTCCCCCACAGAGGGCCCTTTCTGATTGTGCCTTACCCGACTCCCATATTGGAACACACACAGGGATGCCTGCCACTCTTACTCAGGTGCAAGTAGGTCCTGGGACCCCCTCAAATATAACCTCCTCCGCTGGCCTTGATATTGGCCCCCTGGGTTCCTTACAATTGCAATCTATGGATTCCCAGCCCACTTTACCTATTAATGCTAATCCAGGGCAAGCGTATGTTCAACACCTCCCTACCAAAGATGATTTTTGCCTGCCAGTGCAGGTTAAAGAAACCTTTAGGGAAGAAATTCACATCCTACGCACAGATCTTCAGAACTTGGCGGGTAGAGTGGATACTGTAGATGATGACTTACAAGGTACAAAAACCTAGGTCTTGCAACTTCAAGAACAGACCCCCTCTTACGTTGTTGCAATTAGGGATCTCAAGCTTCAATTAGAGGACCTAGAAAATAGATCCAGACCCAATATTATATGAGTATGTGGCCTCCCAGAAGGTGGTGATACAGGCGGTTTTTAATGGCATTCTTGGTCGCCCCCACGTTGATACTATACGGTTTACAGAGTGCATAGAGCTCTAAGACCACCAGGTCCCCGTTCGAGACCACGATATGTTATCTGTAGATTGCAGGATTATCCCTTGAAAGAAGAAATAATGCGGGTAGCCAGAAATATGAGATCTATTGAGTTTGATGGGGCACAGCTACAAATTTTCCCTGATGTTTCCTGGTCTACCCTCTTTAACCACTGCTAACAGCTGTACGTGATCGCTCCATTCCCTATTGGTGGGGTTACCCCTTCAGCCTGACAGCTCGCTTGGATGGCAGATCTGTCACTCTCAAACACCCTGAGGACCTTCCACACTTCTGTGCAGATCTTGGACTGCCTTGTCCTTCGATATCGGGATGGGACCCTCTCCCAGTACATCAGGCATTCCCTAAGAGATGGCAAGAGGCTCATAAAAGGAAGCGCTCTCCCCGCAATGGCTCATCACTATGAGCAAACAACCCCGTCACGTCCTGAGTTTTCCCACACTTGACTATCTTAGATACAGCAAGAGGACTCTTAAATCCTTTTACTTGATGGGATTCTCTGAGGTTTCTATGAATCCTAAATATGTGCCTTCAAGCTTTATGCTTGGTCGTATGGATCTATGGGTATGTAATAGCTTGCTTTGATTTATGATGCCCAATTCAAGATAACTTATTTGAGATGTATGGTTTTGCCCTTGCAGGCTGGGCGAGGGGGAGCCTTATGCTGGAAAGTTATTCTGGCTGTATTTACTTTCTCTCCTAGGATATTTTCTCTAGTACTGGACGCCATTTTGGTTGTTCGCCTTCCTGTTATGCCTCCCATTTGGATTTCCTTCCTGCTATGTTTTTGGTCTCTGGTACTTTTTTTGCTACCAGATAGACCTTTGGACAAGGATGTGATCCCTGCCGAGGGTACTTGGCTACCCTTACCACATGTTTTTACCACAAGTCCTTACTGGATCCAGATATGTCATTTTACAGGGCAGGTTGGATACAAAGCAGGTTGTATTAGGTAATATATATGCACCAAAGGCAGCTCAAGTGAAAAAGTGAAACATTTGCTTGTAGTGGGTGCATTTAATCTACCTCATACTCCTCAATTAGACAGACTATCATTGACTGCTACCAATAGACCTCATACCATGGCCAGCTTTAGACGCCTCCTCCATCAATTTGGCTTACTAGATGCATGGGGTGTTCAACACCCGATGGGTAAACAATATACCTTTTTCTCTAATCCCCATCGTACACACTCCAGGTTAGATTACTTTTTTGTGGATGTCTCCACATTACGGGCCGCTACATCTTACCCATGCAAGTTCCCCTAAAATTGAAATTCAAAATGGCACTAGACAGGGGTGCCCGCTTTCCCCTTTGTTATTTGCATTGTGTATTGAACCACTAGCTAGAATGGTCCGACATGATCCAGACATTCAAGGGGTTCCTATTAACACTAAATTGTTCACTATTGCACTATATGCTGATGATGTTTTACTGACCCTTACTAACCCTCTCATCACCCTTACAAATTTACATAGAGCACTGAATAAGTTTGGCTCCCTATACAGGTATAAGGTTAATCCCTCTAAAACGGAAGCCCTCTTTATAAACCTACAGCCATCTCTTCGGCAGCAGCTTCAAGCACAATCCCAATATCGTTGGCGGCTAGACCATATAACATATCTAGGGATATCCCTTACTGAGTCATATAATACTTTGAATGCAGCTAATTATCCTCCACTTTTTAGGGAGCTTCTTTTACTTATGCAGAAGTTGCGGGCCTTACCAATATCCTGTTTTGGGCGTATTGCATTAATAGACCATTCTGCCGAAACTTCTGTATTTCTTTGCGAAATTACCAATTTCAATCCCTAGATCCTCTCTTAAAGGATTGCAGGCAGCAGCTCTCAACTTAAAAAAAAAGTTATTCTTACTATTGAATATATTAGGATATTGATGAGAATTTTTATATCGAGGGTTAATTAATATGGAAAATAAACCTTCATGGCAATGGGTTTTGGGCTCATGGTGATGACATCAGCTTGACACTAGTTTTGGATGTGTTTGAGAGCCCTTAGAACTCCTTGACTGCTGCATTTGACTTTCAGTTGACCTTCCTTTGACCTGCATGTGACCTTCTTCAAGCAGTCCCTCTTCTGATAGACTGTATGTGAATACAAAAATTCACTTGAAGTTAATTAAAGCCCATTGACTCTTAATGTACTGGTATTGCAAACGACCATTCCATTTCAATCAACACTTTCACTTTCCAAAAAATGTAAAACGTTGCAAAAATGGCGCCTGGGGACATGCTGCAAAATGTATACAGGAAATCTCAGTGTCTGCCTCACTGCTTCTCCCAGAAGTTTGCATAGTTTGATTGCAATTTTGCAGGCTTTACCTTGCTGTTCTGTCTCATGGTGAATGCCGTATAAAAGTGATATAACATGAATGAACACTGTTTAATGTACAGCGCTGTGTAATATGTTGGTGCTATGAAAATACTGTTTTGTATTATTATTATTATTATTATTATTATTAATAATAATAATAATAATGATGATAAAAGCCCACCTAAGTTACGTGGTTAGATCTAAAGGAAAGTAAACAATATATATTTTAAATATAAAGTATACTCGGTATATATATAAATAAATATATGTTTAACATTTTTATTGTTGGTAGAATATTTTTACTTGGTTCTTTTAAAAGTAGCATGCGAGCCAAAAAAGTGTGGGTAGCCCTGGCTTAACAAATTAGGCTCCATTTCACCCAATGACACCCAATCCCACAATAATTCCTCTTTTCCAAACAGCTTTGAAACCTTTCTCCTTCTCTTACAACACTAGAAGTAACAAGTTGGGAAATCTCAATCTACACAGCGATCTACTAAGCATGGTCCCTGAGGGGTAGAAGAAGCTGTTGGGCAAGTCAGCTTGCTCTCATTGGCCGAAAATTGCAAAACATTTGGGGCATGACCATGAAAATAAATATAACATTTATTGGAAGTCAACAGTCATGTTCATAATCTTGGGCTGTGTACACAGGCCAGATGATTCTTGCTGATTCTCACTTGTCTTTTGCAAGACTCTGACATATGTACAAAAGTTACCCAATGTCAGATCCATGAACAACCGCAATATAAGTCAATGAAGAAGAGCACAACAGGGTGCTGCTCCCCATTCTCCCCTCTCCATAGAACAGTGCTGTGTGTACAGTGCCCAACCATTCATCTGTCACCTTTTTGGTGCTGGAAACGATCAAGAAAAATGGTTTCCAGGAAGGGAAAAAAATGGTTTCCATAGTCAGGTCCTTCTGAGGAACTTGCAATCAATATTTATGGTAAAGCCAATTACCCCACCAGTAGGTTTGTAGAATGTGGTGGAATAATGGCTTTGAACCAATGACCCGGTGCTGCAAGACTTAGCTGCTGGCCAACATGGCATCTATAAATGTTATATGGTATAATGTGTATGATCACATGGCATATTTCCTAACGCGTGTCACTTATTTTATTCCTTACATTGTGACCTAGATATGACCTCTTGACCAAATATCTACTTCTCTGTAAAATCCCTACTACTGAAAGTCTGAAATCACAGTAATTTCACGGCGTATCTGTTCCACTTGTGTATGCTGAGGATGGAGATGTGAAACTGGAGCCTCAGACACCAAAGTTTTATTCTGCTGCCTGTGACATCAATCACGGAAAGATAAAATATTACAGTCAGGTGTTCAGGGTCACACTGGGAAAAAAAGGGAAAAAAATGTTCCATTAATAAACTTTCATTAGTTTTGTGAAAGGAAGATGACAGAAAGCTGAACTCCAGGATAACATACAGAAATAAAATGCATCCAAAGAGCTGCTTTACATTTACAATGGATTTGTTACTTTCCCACATTCAGCACACAGTCCGGTCTGGAAGAAGAAAGGACCTCATTTTTCTCCATCACAAATTTACTCCCAGATACAGGCCCCCTCCACATCTGGTGACTGGACAGTGAAAATAAAAGCAGCATATTGAAACAATTACACTTAGCACAATAATAGGGGGTACCTACCTTGTTCAGTGGAGAGCTGCACTTTATTGTGCTAAATGATTTTTTAAAGTTAATGTAAATGTTGACTCATGCTTTAATGAATTCAATCTATATTTATTTAGTCATTCTAAACCAATCAATTGTACTGAATTATGAACAAATAAGTCACCCCAATAATCACAATTATAAAAAAGAAAAATTATTTTATTCTTACTATTGAATATATTAAGGACATTGATAAGACATTTTTACACTGAGGCTAAATTACTTAGGAAAATAAACCCTCATGGCAATGGGTTTTGGGCTCATGGTGATGACATCAGCTTGACACTAATTTTTGATGTGTTTAAGAGCCCTTAGAACTCCTTGACTGCTGCATTTGACTTTCAGTTGACCTTCCTTTGACCTGCATGTGACCTTCTTCAAGCAGTCCCTCTTCTGATAGACTTGTATGTGAATACAAAATTCACTTGAAGGTAATTAAAGCCCATTGACTCTTAATGTACTGGTATCGCAAATGATCATTCCATTTCAAATCAACACTTTCACTTTCCAAAAAATGTAAAAAGTGGCTTCTTTGCAAAAATGGTGCCTAGGGACATGCTGCAAACTGTATACAGGAAATCTAAGTGTCTGCCTCACTGCTTCTCCCAGAAGTTTGCATAGTTTGATTGAAATTTACAGGCTTTAGTGTGCTGTTCTGTCTCATGGTGAATAACGTATAAAAATGATATAACATGAATGAACACTATTTAATGTACAGCGCTGTATATTATGTTGGTGCTATGAAAATACCGTTTTTATTATTATTAATATTATTATTATTATTAATAATATTAATAACAATAATGATGATGATGAAAGGCCACCTAAGTTACGTGGTTAGATCTAAAGGAAAGTTTACAATTAGATTTCATTGTGTGTGAGCTTTGAAGATTGAATATCTCACCCCTTTCACCAGAACAAATAGGGTGAATCTCACTAACAGAGATAGAGCTATAAGAGTTTCTAAATCTAAATATGAAAATGAAAATGTTCTAAATGGAACCCCATTACAATTATGCTTCTGTATTATTATTGCAGTTGATCATTGTTTTATAGCTCCCTGCTGCCCCTGATTTGAACTCAAATCCTTCCAGCTTTTTCTTCTTCTTTCATAGATCTGATATATACAGTCATGTAAAAAAATATGTACACCCCTTGGAGATTGTTGACTTTTTGAAAATATTTGAACAGGGAAACATTATATCCTCATTCATACAGGTGAAGGTGATATACCTGCATGGAAATGTGTCCCCTTCATTAATTAATTGAACATAACCATCAATAGGTGTAAGTGTGTACTGTTAAAAAAGTAAGTACACCCTTGGACCCATGAGCTGGTATTGTTAGTAGTCAGAGTAGAACCTACCTATCCATGGGTGTTTTTGAGATGAACAGTGCCAGGTAATTCTAGATCTGAACTACCGTGATAAAATGAAATATATTTACAAAAGTGTTCATTTAGCTGTCAAGGAACTGTTGACACATACGGTCTTCTGGGAGTGCCCTGATAGCTGTCATTCTGACAGCCACCAACCTTTGAATCCTGCTCAAAGTAAGCAAGCATGCAGAAGGTTTTGAGAGGTGGTCTACATCTGACACTATACTTTCTCTATTGTAGTGTTTCTCAACCAGGGTTCTATGGAACCCAGACATTCATCCAAAGGTTGTTAGGGGTTCCTTGAGCAATGAGCAATTTGTGCCTAACAGTTTAGATACCACTGACACCAATGATTTTTTTGGTTATCTGTGGGGGTGACATTCTTCCCAGCAGTGTAGCAGGCTTTCATACCACTGACCATCACACTAATATACTGTGAGCTGTGGATATTGTATTAATGTCAAGGGTTAGCCCATGTTAAAAAGGTTGAAAATTGCTGCTCATTGTGGCCATGGATAAGGTACCTGCGCAGCCACCTTGTAAATTATCTCTATGATTGCCCAATCTTGTTACTAACGTATGTCATTGCACACAGACACAAAGGTGCTTTTACTGCTGCTTCAGACTTTTGGCTAGACAATTTCGTCATCAGATTTTTGTAAAATAAATCACATTGCACAATGGGGGATAACCAAGTCAGATTTACACACCACTTACTAGTTTTTATTTTGCCATTCATAATGAACTAAAAAATTGTAAAAACTCATTTCAATGTTATGTAAACCGATGTCAAGACTGTGACTCACGGTAACAACTTCAAGATCACAGTGGGAATTCCGCTCTACTCCTACTCATCACATTGGGGCGGAAGACCTACTGTATAAAGTCATCTAAAAGACTACAAAACTAACATACACCGAATTAGGTATGTGAGGTCGGGCTGGGAGAGGGAAGTTTTGTACATACCTAAGCCAAATCTAATCTCTATATATAAATGACCTATGTTTAATTTGGTGACTGCACTATATTTTTTCTTTATATTACCTTGAGAATAAAACACTTTCTGTGTTAGGGTGACTATAATAAATCATTCAACTCTAGCTATGAGGGGAGCTATGGTTGTCCCCCTAGAGCAAATCTACAAACACATTTTCCTCTCTTTATCCCCATAACATAGGGGATGGGGGTGAATAAGGCTAAGGAGGTAGCATGGAAAGAAGATAGCATTTAAGTTTAACTTGCAGGTAATAAAGTCACTGCATTGGATGTCCTTAGCCTGAATAATGTAAACCAATGCAGCTTCTACATATTGGGGCTAGTAAGCTGCAATATATAACACTATAATATTATTATACTATTATTGGACACTCTCCCCAAGAAGAACTGGAAACCTTTGGGGTGTAGAACAAATTAAAAACCTTTTCATGGCAATTGCAGATTTCTGTAAGCTAAAAAAAAGTGTGCGATGATGTTGTAGAAAATGGTGGGAATCTTATAGCATTACCTTTACTTTTCCAATTTATGACATCTCAGGGCTGTAAGAAGTTGCTGCTCAAATCCATACATCCAATATCAGAGGTCTAAACAGAATTCAGGTAGGTGTATTATTCCCAACTTTTGTCCATGACTGAAGGTCCCACTCTGATTATTGTCTAAAAAGTCAAGAATCTCTTCTCAGGGCCATCAGCCCAACATATCTAAAATATTACTATCCCCTCCGCCCCATGCCATGTTCTGTGCAACTTCCCTGTGAGCTGTAAATGGAAGGTTCACTGGTGTTCCAGGCCTGGTCCCATGTACTGGGGCAGCCTAGTGCCATGTGCCTGCATTTGGGTGCCTATGATGGGTGCCTATGATGGGTGCCTATGACAGGAAGGTAAATGGAATCTGCTGCTCACAATGCTAAGTTGCAATGGGTTATATGAGCTAAGCTAATGGTTTCATGTCAATGAAGCTGGTTGTAAGTCACATGGGTCACATAGGTTTTACACCTCTGAGTTTAAAAACCATAACACGTTTAGCCTTCTTCTGTGAAGCCATTAACTTTTTAAAACATGAAAATGTGATATACTTTAATGATTAGTCTGCCTCTCAGGCAGTGAAGGGACATAATCCAGAGAAGAAAATTGAATTATTCCCGAAAGTATATGTACACCCTTACAATAAAATCATGAAATGCAGAACACCCCTGTGTTATAAAGAAGAGGAGGGATTGTGTTGTGTTCTGCTAAAACATTTCCTGTGCTGGGGTGATATTGCTGCTCCTCCAAAGACAGTACAGTGAGTAAGCATTAGGATGGGAAGTTTGTCACTGTAGTAGAGGAAGTGTGTTACTGGCAGAATCTCTAGGGGAAAATAATGGGAAAAAGAAGGCTAATGTAACTACTACATATAAAAAATAGCAATGCAATAAAATATATTTTATTTTTGGCCTTAGACATGTCATGTATGTATTACCACTTCAATTTCTTTAACAGTCTCACACTAACCTCCCATATAACCCTGAAACACACTTCTCTGGGACCTCCAACATTATTGCATTCTATATACCCAACACCAACAACCTTCATACTAACTCACCCAATATTTAAGGGGGCACTGAGAAGTTCCTGGCTTTGCCCCCTTCCAGGTGAAATAGAAAAATAATGTGTTGGATATCTTGTTTGAAGACTGGGCATTTTACTGTTGAAGATGAGCCTGGCAACCTGCGATGCTGTCCATGAGCTGATTATTGAGGACCGGCGAATACCCGCAAAAAAGATAGCCCAGATATTGACGTCTCACGGGAGCGTGTTGGGTTTGTTATCACCACTATACTAGACATGTGCAAGCTTTCAGTGAAGTGGGTGCCGAAATGTTTGAACAGTGATCAAGAGAAGGAACGAGTTGAAGCATCCAAAGCCGTTTTGGCCCATTTTGAAGCTGCACAGGACTTTTTGGCTAAGGTAGTAACTGAGGATGAAACCTGGCTCCACATCCATGATCCTGAAACCAAGGAACAGTCAAAGTAACAGCGCCACAGCGGGTCCTCGCAGCTGAAGAAGTTCCAAACCCAGAAATCAGCCAAAAAAGTCATGGCATCCTTTTTCTGAGACAAAGACGGTATTCTGTTGGTGGACTACCTACCTCAGGGCTCTAGTATCACTGGACAGTATTCTGCTAACCTCCTGGACCGGCTGAAAGAGGCAATTAAGACGAAACGCCATGGAAAATTAATGAAAGGGATCATTTTTTTGCAGGACAATGCACCTGCACACACGTCCAACATTGTGGCTGCCAAACCGAACACCCTAGGTTTCCAATTGGTCCCCCATCACCCCTACTCACCTGACCTGGCCCCTTCGGACTATTATCTGTCCCCGAATTTGAAGAAACACCTGAAAGGGCAACGTTTTGAGGACATTCCTGACGTCAAAGATGCTGCTGAAAGCTGGTTTGGGGCCCAACCAAAGGACTTTTATTTGAACGGTCTAGAAAAGCTGCAACTCCGCTGTACCAAGTGCATCAGTCTCAGGGGGGAATATGTTGAATAAATGTGTTATTTCATAACTCTGGCTCTCTTCTTTCTGGGCAAAGCCAGGAACCCTCGTACATAACACCAAAATAAAATCATGTACATGGAGGCGTGTTAAGGGCACTTGAATAATTTTTTTAGTGTATTGCTTCACATTAGTATTTATTATTATCTGAATTGTATTGAAGTTGATTTTTTTTGTTCATTTTTTACCTACTGTGTGTTCTATTTTACAAAGAGCACACAAAAACAACATTATAGTGTACATGGAATCCAATACAATTGAGATTGGCTTGTTTGTTTGTTTGTTGTGATTGGTTAGCACTCTTGCCTTTGCAGTGCTGGGTCCCAAGTCTGAATCTCAGCCAGGACACTATCTGCATGGAGTTTGCTGGTTACCCCCGTGTTTGTGTGGGTTCCCTCCCACATTCCAAAAACATGCAGTTAGGTTAGCTTCCCCCTAAAAAATTGACCTTGACATATGACTTTGGTAAGGACATTAGATTGTGAGCTCCTATTTCTTACTCTGTGCTTCTGATACTGCAAAATGAAAGCGGTCCAGGCCTACACATCTTACAATTCAAGTCATTATTTGGCAGCTTTATTCCATAAGAATACACAAAACAAATCCAGAAGATATTTTCTTGCCACTTCCAGCAATCAGAATACTAAATAATGGTTTGATACACCAAACATGATAAAAAGAGTTTGCTAAAAGGAGGATGAAAACATTCATGCAGTAAATTGTGTAACTATTCACTTCAGTTAGCCAATCGTGTACAGGAAACAGGAATTTGTGTTTTACAAGATTGGCCAATTGAAGTGAAAATTCACAGCAGTTATCGTGGGAACATTCTAAACTTCTTCAATAAATCAGTCTCACTGTGGCTGCAGTGAGTTTTATGGAGAGGCGCAGTATGGAATCACTGCTCAGAACTTTATTACACATCCTATATATGTAATAGGCAAACACGGCTTTCCCTAGGTACATACCGTAATAATTATTATTATTATTATCATTAATAAACAGAATTTATATAGCGCCAACATATTACACTGTACATTAAATAGGGATTGCAAATGACAGACATTGCAAATAATTAATTACAAACTATACATTGCTTGTTGACAAACTTTTTACTTATGCAACCATGTTGATTAAACAAGTATTTCCAAAAAGTTATGTGCAAAAAAATATTTTTTTTAATGAACTGCTTTCTGACACGTCAAGGTCTCATCTGTCCTCCAAGCCACCAGCAGCCTTCAACATCCAACACTTCCATGAGTGTTAGGTTCCAGTGTGTGCTGCAGTTTTTACTAAGTGTACCCCCCCCCCCCCAAAGAGCTGCAGTTTTATCCTATGTGTACACCCTCAATGTGCTGCTGTTTTATCCTATGTGTATCCCCCCAATGTGGTGCAATTTATTCTGTGTTCCTCCCCCAATGTGCTGCAGTTTTATCCTGTGTGTACACCTCCAATGTGCTGCAGTTTTAGCCTATGTGTACCCCCCAATGTGCTGCAGCTTTATCTTATGTGTAACCCCCAATGTGCTGCAGCTTTATCATATGTGTACCCCTCCAATGTGCTGGAGTTTTAGCCCATGTGTTGCTTTATCTTATGTGTACCCCCAATGTGCTTCAGCTTTATCATACGTGTACCCCCTCCCAATGTGCTGCAGCTTTATATGTGTATCCCCCAATGTGCTGCAGCTTTATCATATGTGTACCCCTCCAATGTGCTGGAGTTTTAGCCCATGTGTACCGCCCAATGTGCTGCAGCTTTATCTTATGTGTACCCCCCAATGTGCTTCAGCTTTATCATACGTGTACCCCCTCCCAATGCGCTGCAGCTTTATCATATGTGTATCCCCCAATGTGCTGCAGTTTCATTCAATGACATTACAGAGTCCAGTGGAGTTTAGGAGCAGGACCCACAATTGAGGAGAGCAGGAAACTGGCACATCTCAAGCATGTTGGGTGTGTTGATTCTGCAGGAGGCCATTGTTCTAGAAGATTGAGGAATGAGAATGAGAAGCACTTGCCAGAGAGCTAAAAATTTGGATTCTTTAGCAGGACCTTCATATATTTTTCACTCAGTAGAGTTGCTTTATGTTCACAACAAAAGCATGAGTAAAGACAAAACGTAAGATTACAGGTGGAAGATAACTTGTGTCAAACATGAGCCCTTGTTCATCTGAGCATGCGCTCCTCCAGCTGTGCGTGGTGCACCAACTCCTAATACATGGGACAATTTTTCCCTTCTCAAAAAAGATCTGGAATTGAGTGAATGTGAAAGTGTAATTATTAGCCAGCTCATACATTTATCTACAGCTCTTTATAGGGGCAAATGAAAGCAAAATGGGATAGTTTGGAGCTTCCAGAGACGTTGAAAACAGTTCAGATCCAGGCTGACCCAAGTGAGATCTATGTGCCCTAAGGTTTTGGATACATTTTCAGTGGCAGATTGTACTTTAGGCAGAGAAGTGAAACAAATGATTTTTTTTTTGTCCAGCTTTCATAATCACTAAAACCAGACAGTAATATAAAAACCAGACAACAGCAAACCAGTGTGACAAAAAAGCCAGACCACCCTAAAAATAACACAGTGACCTATTTATGTTGGGATTTTTTTAGATAACTCATCCCGTTCTCTGGGTGGTAGTTCTCTTGGTAGTTTGAAAGGAGCCAAATATAGCACTGGTATCAATTAAAACCAAAGCCAAAAGTATTTCTTAGACAGTAGAAAGTAATTAAAACTTGTGCATGCCATGTGCAATCAATCAGATTTCTCTTCTTTATACAACAGAAAGTGAAAGGAATTATTTTTATGCAAGATTTAAACAGTTGGCAAAAGAACAGGTATCTGAATTGGAAGATTTTGCCCTTCATTACTATAAAAGATAGGATATTCCATCAGTTTCGAGCATTTAGAAAGTCTTTTGTTGAACGAATGGGTGAATGAATAAATGGGGCAGGATCCTCAGACTTTATTAACGTTTCTTTAATAGATGGCAGCAAATTTAGTGTGGTCTACAGCTCAGAATCCTGGACCATTTTTGGCTAATAAGGACTGGAGTCAGACAGCCCTAATCTAAGTAATTCTTTAAACGACTCTGAACCGACACAAATTGAAATAAAATTTGTCTCCTAAGTCTGATGGGAAACTGACTCTAGCAGAATCAATTTACTGTGTCCCTCACATCCTATTTCCTTAATGACTGAGGATTAGGATTTCACAATAGGCCAACAATGTTGTTTTGTTTTTGTTTTAAATTTTGCACACATTGGTCTCTCTTTTATAAATTTATACCATTAATTTGCTCACAGTTTTTGTTTCTTTTCTTATTCCTATTGTGACATCTGTGCACTTTTGATGATTGGCCACTAGATGGCAGAATGAGTTGTTTTATTAGGAACTGAAAAGAGATTAGTAGAGGTAGTCCCCAGGTTACATACAAGATAGGGACTGTAGGTTTGTTCTTAAATTGAGTTTGTATGTAAATCAGAACCTGTACATTATTTTAATAAATGCAATTAGGACAAATGTTTGACTCAACATATTATTAGGCAGCATGGGGTCAGTTACTGTATAAAATCCTCACTGTGAGGTAATCACAAAGCAAAAAAAATAAAAAATTATGGAGCCCAGACATTCATAAACTTCAGAAGCAAGCTGTGAGCTTTGATACACAAAAAGAAACAACTGCAGTGTTTGTCATGGTCATTAAAGGGTTACAAGAGCTCAGAAGTGTTCAGTCTCAGCTGTGTTTGGCAAAAGATTTGTGCAAGTCATGCAACCCCCCCGCCCCCCCCAAGAATCATCTTGCACACAAGGGAGCCCTGTTTGTATCTAGGCATTGTATGTATCTCAGGTGTCCTTAACCCAGGGACTACCTGTATAGGGATACAACCATCTGTCAGTGAATTTCAGAGGAATTGATTGGGGGTATAATTTACAGAGCCCATTTTGTGCATAGACCTTAAATGCAAAAATTGTCTATAGCAAAACCTTTAAGATCTAATCTGCCATTGCTGATCCTGAAAGTTGTAGTTGCCAGACCATACAACTTCAAAGAAGTCCGGCTTATACAATTCAGCAGTCAATAGACATGCAAAAGCCAGCTCATTTGTACTGGAAGGACCACCTCAAACACCAACTACATCCTTCCTTGCAACTTTAACCAATATCACCATCACTTGGGTTTATTGCATGAAAATAAAGATTATTATAGGCCAATAATTTGTCCAAAGCTTGTGTGTTACTCTATAAACAGCGATTTAAAATTTCAGGTTTATGTTCATTTCTGTGGCATTGATATAGTACATGGCAGTAAAAATTGCTATTGGCCATTTTATTAGTAATAAAACTTAAGTTATCAAGTTCAATCCATCTTGAGGACAAACAAAGACATTAATTGTCTGTTTAGTTCTCTTAAACAAAAATTAATATCTATTTTAAGAAAAGAAAAGCTTTGAATGATGTGTGAGTAGCAATACCTGAATCTCATTACAGGACCATTGATACATAACCCAGTACTAGCTGGTGTAACACTGCCACCTAGTGGTAAGATAACACATCAGCCTCCTAATTTAAGTACATCTAAAACACAAGAACATAGGACAAACGTTTAATGATTTCATGAACTGGCGAACTAAACATTTCAGTGCAGCAGTCAAATGTGGCGACTCCATTACTTTTTTTTTTTTTCCAGGCTTTTATTCTTTATTCTCACTTGGTAATTTAGCCAGTAATAACCTCCCTGCCTAAGGGTGGCTACACTAGTTGTACTGTACCTATGGAGGAGGAATGTAGCCACTCTCGGACAGAAGCACCTGTGGAGCAGGAAGTGTTAGACTTTTCACAAATGAATATTAATAAATAAAAGTCTAACTCCAGCTAACTTAGGTAACCTTAAATAAAAGCACCAGAGACAGGGCACAAATAAAGGGTTCAGAATCAAACACTGGTTTATGTTACACTGCAGAAGAAAGTCTGAGAGGCAAAGTGTGTTCTAGGATAATAAATGGGAGCACCTTCATGCAAAGAATGGTTGTTGGTGGGATAAAAAGACTGCAGAACACTAAACAAAAGAACCAGAGACAGGGCAGAAATTGTGTTCCACTAGGGGTGATCTATCTGGGAATAAGTCTGACCTTACAGTATGAACCCCTGACCACCCTCCAGCTGATTTGGATGAATGTGCAGCATGGTTGGCTCAGTGGCTAGCACTCAGTCACATGTTTGTACGTCCTCTGCCAGGAGTTTGTATGTTCTCTGCAGCTGAAATCCCCCACTTAAAACGTAGAGCACCTTCATGCAATGAACGGTTGTTGGTGGGATGGGAAGACGGAGCCCTGGGATTTTTGGAGAGACCAAACACCCATTTCAAGGGTATGGCTACTGTACATGCAGAAACATCAAAAACAAGAGGGCGATTTGCTTGACGTATCCAGAGATATTGCAGCATTTCTAAACACAGATTACAGGGATGAACAAAATCGGATTCTTGTAAAATCTCACATACAAGAAGACTAGAGTATGCTCAATCTTCCACCAGACGGTGGCAAACAAAACATTATGAAAGCCTAGCATATTAAACACTACCAGTACTACACCACTGCAGGGCATGGTTGGAAAGGACCAAGTTAACCAGGTATTAGTTGTAGCTGCTTTGTACAGGTGAAGAAACCTTTTTTTATGACATTTTTGTGTATTTGGCCACAGTACATATTCCCTAGAAACCAGAACAACCAACATTTTACCCTATAGATTTCATTTGTGTACATTCAGTATATTGAACATTTTCAACCAGTTTGTCCTAATTGAATATACTACCTGAATATACAAAAAAAAAATGTAGGTTTTAATCATGCCCAGACACACTTGGCATTACATTGCTTCCTAATCACAACCCCAGAGACATAAATTACTTAAGAGATTTGAGGCAGACAGAGGCAGGTTTGGCTGCGCAACATTAGAAATCACTGGCTTCTTATAACAAGCTGCGTGGAAGAAACACAATGATCTAAAACTCTTTTCTAGTTTAAGGAAGGAGGGGAGGAATAAAAAAAATAAATTTTTCTCACTTTGTATATAACTAGTAAAGACCCACCAGTTTGCTGCCTGCATTATCATTTCAATTCCACCTTTACCATTGTGCATCATATTTGATTTCAGTAATAATACAAAGCCCCCTTAACTCTTTCCCAGGCACTGATAAGAGTCAGGAATTGCTCGCATAATGTACCAGTTACAACTGTGAAATACTTACCTCTCCTGGGTCTAAACTACTTCTGTGTGAGGAGTGGATTGGCAGCTTCTTGGTTGACAATAGAAAACCAACACCATTAGGACCTGAAGACTCGTGCAGCAAAAAGTATATCAGAAATGTAACTTGAGTTATGGGGGTATACAAGTCAGCAACAAGTATGGATGGAGACCACACAGACTCCAGGTAATTGTCCTCAATCTTTGGGAACCACATGCTTATGTTTGTTCAGTCTGCATTATACAACTTCTTTGCAAACATTATAAAGCAAAATCAAGAGATGCACTCACAGGTCACATAGTAAGAACACAAAGCACCTGACAGGCTAAAGCACGTTAAGAACACAAAATGACTAAAAACTCGACAGTAACTTATCATAGCTTAACAGCATTTCTGACCCTACAGGACTGGCCTGGTTACTTGTATAATTTGAGATACTGACTTAAGACAAGTACAAAGAAAAAGACTTCTTCTGACATACCTGATTTGGATACTTGTTTCAAGTAATAACTCAAAGTACTGAAGACAACAGAGTAACATGAGTCTGATAGGTATTTTCATAAAGTGGTGAGAGAGGTACATTCACATTGCACATCAAAAAAAAAAATGAATATATCTTCGAAAGGGGAAAAATGACGAGTGTGTGTTAATGCTGGGACTATAAGGGAAACACTGTACATGTGGATATGTAACAAATGTGTACAAATGGCTGCAATGGCTTAGCTAAGATTCCTGGTTCCTTGCCACTATGCTTCAGAGGATGGGGACACACAGGCTCAATGAAACATATTAGGTGGTCTTACCCAAGAATTCTGGGGTAAAGTTACAACTTAACTAAGTTTAACTTAATTCATACGACTACTAAAAAGTCTATTCCAAATATTTCCAAATGTGCTCTGTTTAGCATCTGTTCACCAATACCTAACATCCTTAAACAGCTACCTAAACATATTTTATTAGCAGGTCGCATTGCTATAGCCAAAGCCTGGAAAACTAATAACTTTGCAGCTCAATTGGATTTTGATTGACAAAATGACGTGACGAAATGAAATGACGAAATATTTTTGAAATGACATGGGACCCTTAGATTTCACACCGACTCTGGTCACTCATATTTAGAAGAGACACCCCTTGCTTATTTTCCCTTACCAATTCCTTTCTATCTCAAATGTGGACCCCTACCCTAGACGGTCATTGTTTTTAGTCTTTGACTGCTTTGTTACATTGTTTCATTGCCTCAATGTTATTTTATTGATATCTATAATGTTATTGTTTTTTCTGTATTATCTTAAAAATATTGAAATACAAATGGCTGCAATGGGGAATTGATGCCTAAAATGGTATATATTAGCAATTCTGAGGATATATAGGTATATAAGCTGTATGGCTGATGTGTGTGCTTTGAAAAGTATAAAGAATGGCTGCTTTGGACACTGGAAATAGTCTGTACATAACATTGCAGAATGGTTAAACAGAAATGTTTAGATCATTGAGGTAAATAGCGGTGAATGCATCCATCACAAGATTAAAGATGATTTGGTTTTGTCCCAAGAATTTGGGGAAGTTCTCAAGTTGTTGTATGCAGAGTTTATCAGGAATCTTGCATTTCCACAGAATAAAATCTATACACCCTTCTATTGCTGTTAGAACTCAGAAATAAATGACACAGAAACCACACAGTCCTTCTGCCATACTAATGTATTCCATCTTTCAAAAAGAAAGAACTGATTTTAATATTACTTAACAATATGTTAAAAAAGTAGCCACTTTGGCGTCAGTGTTAATACAATTATACACTCTATAACAGATTGATAGTGTGAGTACTTTTTTTTTTCTTTTCTTTTTTTTTTTATCCTCTGTTACTTTCTCATTATGCATGTATTCGTACACAAGCTGGCTACAAGAGTCTGGAGGGGGGGGAAAACAAAAAAAGATCGGAACACAAATAAGCGTAACTTGTACACTTCTTTTCAACAGTAGATTGTGTGAATTGGAGAAATGCTTGTCTGTTATGAGATCGTCTTCCACCGTGACACTGAGGGGAAGGATGGACAAAGTGAGTACTATGGATTCCATTCCAATCGCTAGTAGTCTGTGTAATAGAACATAGCGTACTGCAGAGGTGGCATGGACCATCGTGGAGAATGCAACTAGCTTTTATTGTATGCCTCTACTCAACCCAAGGAACCATTCTTAAGTCCGAGGCCAAGGCAATTATAGAGGAGAGCGTATTGCTACAACCAAAGTCTTACTCACAGACTACAAGCACACAAGCTAACAAATCAGGTAGAAAGTGGCATATTCAGTTTGTTTGTTTTTGTTTTCTCAGATCAGCAAGACTCATCAGGCCAAGGGGGTTCAGTGCAGATCCACACAGCACTGGGGACAAGGCAAGGCAGTACTGGCTCAAGGCCTGAAAAAGCGCTCAGAACAGTAGGGCGTAATTCAGTGGGATTGGTTCCTGCCCCGTCTTTAACGGTTCTTGGTTCAGTGTGCAGCATAGGTGGTCTTCTTCAGGCTGAAGTTGGACCAGTTGATTGACAGTCTTTGTCTAGTTTGCCGGGCAGAGTCTAAGCAGAACCTGCAGTAACACAAAGAACAATATAACCTGACTGTTGGCAAAATCACTGAACTTTCCAAAGATGGATTAAAGAATAAAAGAAAAGAAAAAAGGGAAAAGCACATTGTGCTTGGCTGATCTCTATTACACATCTGACTCATTATACAAACTAATAACTAAAAGTCATTGCATCAGCAAACTGAGCATTAGCCTAAACCATTGGAAACTTTAGAAAAGTTTTTGTTTGAAATTTTTTTTTTCTATATAGAACATAGTTCAGTTCAAACCTTTGCTTTCTGCAGCTGAGGTCGCCAATATGCTAAAAAGCAAAAAATCAGACACCCATAATTTTTAGGTAATTCCTACTTTAAAAAGAAACCTCTACAAAAAGGAATAAAGAGGCTGCCCTTTCTGACATTTTTTTTAATAGGCATCAGTTCTAGGGCTAGCACGCTGATCCTTTAAAACAATGAAAGCCTCCATACCCCTTTAAGTACAGGTTTTCTGCAACAGGAGCTAAATTATACTAAGATGGGACTGTCTAGTGCTTCCGTTTCCAACTATTTTAGGCTATTTAAGTGTATTTATACCCAAAATCTTGCAAGAAGATGATGCATTTAGTTGCAAAAGCATCTTCTTACAAGATTTAATCTAAAGAACGGGGACCTCATTCTTGACCAGCCACCATTGGCAAAAGACAAGGAAACATTATTTTAACCTACAAATAGGTGATTTTGGGATAGTGAACAGCCTAAGTAAAGTGACACACTTATTATTATAAATAATATTAATAATAATAAGAAAAAGGTTTTATATAGCGCCATTATATTAGGCAAATGAGACAGTTGCAGAGTGACACAGGAGAAGGAGAGGACTCTGCACCAAAAAGCTTACAATCTAGGAGGTGCTTAAATGTTCTTAGCTAAAACTTATCAATGGCCAAGTATTAACCCTTCTCCTTACCAAGTAGAAGCAGTTGCCTAACATTACCTTGTGTGGTAGAAGAATTTTTTCCAAAAAATGTATGCATATGCAATGTATGTTTATAAACCTGTCAGCCTAATTTCACAGACAATCTTCTTTTCACCAAAAGGACTTATTAAAGGCATATTAAATTTGATGTTTACCTTTTAAAATATTCCACTTCTCTTTCTGTCTCATCCATCTCCACGCTATCAAGATCAATGTCTTTTGGAAGAAATACGTCATCTAGAAAACACAAGTGGCTTTTTAGTCTTCAAACACAGGCAAAGGTACAGAAAACAATGAATAAGATAGGAAAAAAGGAGTTCATATTGAAACACAAGAGAAAGCACCAGACAAAAATTTTAATCATAATAGTAAAACCACCCCTTGTGTGCTATGGAGACATGCAACTAATGCATACAATCTGACCTAACACAATAACCCCCAAAACTACTATATTCTTGAACTGCCAGTTACTGCATAGTTGAACAGAACAGATTTCTAACATGTTATAGAGCTCTGGAAACATGTAATTTATGTATAAAAAGACATTCCTCCACCCTGGGAAATGCTTAGAAGAAAGGAAGAGGGGCTTTCCAAGGAGGGCAGGTTTGGCAGAAATAGGACTTCAGTACATATTATATAGCATGGTCACACAGTTGTTACTTTGTGCTCAAGTGTCATTGTTTTGCATATTGTTTGCACGCCTGTGCCTGCAGCAGCCTTAAATGTTCAAAGTATAAGACAGAACCTGATAATATCAAAAAAATGATGCTAAATGATGGATTGTTTTTCAACTGCTGATAAATAAGCTGAAGACTTTTATTGCTGTCTGCAAAAAAATAAAAATGCAGCAAACACAAGCTCAATATGTTTAAATTCTTACCAATTGAATTATTGACTTTATCGCCTTTCTTCTTCTTATTCCTTTTGCTCTTGCCCTTGGGCTGTGGGGACTCAGCAGTGGTCTGGGTCTTGCTGTTCTGCTGCTCGCTGATTATAGTGGTCTCGCTTACTGCCACGGGTTTCTCCTCCTTCACATGGTTCAACTGCTTCTTGTTGGCCTTTTTCTCTTCCTTCTTTTGCTCAACCACAGGTGCAATTTCCGGCACTCGGGCTTTGGTTTCATTTTGGGTTTTCGGTTTTGGCAAGCTTTCAGGGGGTTTAGGTATGTCTGATTTCTTGACCTGTTCCGGACTGAGTTTTGAAACTTGTGATTTAGGCTGCTTCTGTTTGACATGGTTTTCCTTGTGATGTACCAAATCCAAAAGAAGGGAGAGCTGCTCCTGCTGCTTTGCCTTCAGCTCTTTAGCGGCACATGGCTTAGAGTCTCTACCATTAGTATGATTTGGTAGCTCAGTCGCCATCTCCGGTAATGGATTTGGCTCCGTTTTTTGAGTCTGCCTGCTAGGGAGTGGAACACACACTGTATCCACCTCCAAGGTGCCATTAGGGAGTGCCTCCGAATTCGGTTCTTTAGTGGGGACTGAGATGAGTGTCAGCTGATCTCCCTTATGAGTGTCCCTGTTGGATCGATCTTTTTTCTTTTTCCTCAATGCATGACACTCCTGATGTCGTTGAAATTCTTGTTTTAACCTCTCCTCGTCCTCACGCTGCCTTTGTTCTTCAAGAAGTTGTATCTCTTCCCGTTCTTGGGCTTCAGCTTCTTGCCGCGCCTTTTCTTCCAGCTAATCGAAATGGAAAATAAAATATGAATATTTGTCTACATCTTATACAATACAGGCGTTTATCCCCTTTAAACATAATTCTATCACCATACATGCTCCATTTTGACGATATCTAAACTGAATATTTCACAATCTCTAACCTGCTTTGACCTCCTTCTCAACTTTAAAACCTGAAAATTAATTGAAGGGTTCCTCAGAGGTAATAAAGAGCCCCAGCTACAAAGGATTGTAAGGCATCATGCCCAACTGGCATAATGACCGACAATTTTTTTTTTAACTATATCCCTTATCAAATAGGCAGTAAAAATTGTAGTGCTGTCTAACATTAGTAGCCAGTGTAGAAGTCACACATTACATTAGTGGTAAGAGGGGAAACTACCCATATTGGTCAGTGTAGATCCTCAGGGTTTCATAAAAACTTGGTGGAGAAACACCATGGTACAGGCTTAGAGACCCTTTATAAGTAGAAAGATGATGTTATTGATACAAACATGTTTAAATGTTTCCTACACTGAAAGTAAAGGAGCCACAGATTTTTTTTTTATGTTAGTATACCAGTATTATAATTTCATTTTTGATTTTATTTTGCATACATTTTTTATCTCTGAGCACCAGCAACTAACTTCAACACCCTCAACTGCCTCCACATTTTTTGACAAGCTGCTTTATAAATGTTTATTTTAGCTATTTATTACGACTTCAATGGCAACTCGTTTTTTCCTCCATTTAGGATTAGGGAGTGGGATAAAGTGGCAGAAACATCAGATTTTAGTAAAGTCTCAGGGCCAAACTAGGACGCATTTTCTTTGGTCAGTGACACTAGAAGAAATTAGAAGAAGTAGTAAAGTCAGGACAGGAAGCAATGGAAACCTGACAAAGATTCTAACACATGCAAACTGTTTATGTTATCCTTCTACCTTACATTTGGTTTGGGGTAAAACACTCTATATAACGCCTAGAAAAAGGAGCATCAACAGGTTCAGTTTCTCACTACAGTTAAAGAATCATTCTAGGAAATTTTCAGATCATGCTCAAACAAAGCACACTAGTGCAAGCCACAACTGATGTTGCTATTAAACTAACTGCACGTCTTTACAATAATTAATTCTGGGATTGCACTGCATAAAAAAATTCCCTTACACTTGAGACTGCTAGCAGATTCTGTAACACATACTTGGAGGAGAACCAATGGTTTCCAAGATAACTATTACCCATATTGTCATGCCACTCACACAAATAGCAGCCTGCTGCTCTTCCCTGCAGAAAGCCTTCATACACCTGATACTAACTAATTTTCTAACCAACTTAAGTTATCCTCACTATTAAAACCAAATAGACAATTTAAATTTTACTGGTAAATTACTTAACTTGACTCCCCATAATAGTCACAGGCAGCAGAGTTTTGTAATTATTTCAGATATCGGACCAATGGCTATTGTTCCAATACACACTGCAATCTTTTGGGATAAGGAGATAAGCAACAATGTCTATGGAATCAATGCCAATGGTATTAGCACCTGGGGTGGTTATTGCCTTTATTTTAGGTAAGGAGCTCACCAAAATACTGTACACAGGAAACATTGAAATGCTGTGAATACCAGCAAGTGATTTCTATTGTTAATAATTTATGGTAAGCCGTACATGTAAAAGCAGAAATTACATACTTTTTTCCTGCTGCCAATGATCTCCAATCCTGAGAAATCTTTTTTAAAGTTTGTACAAAAATTGGCATTACCGTGAGAGTCTATTCACTGGGTCTTACTGGTTCCCACTGCTGACCCCATATCACTACTGTATCTTGTAATAGGAGGGGGATCAAGGGGTTTAGAAAGATCCAGAAAATTTGCACCATTGGAAGTGTTCGTATGAAGTCGGTTTAGGATCCAAATTGAGCGATGGATTTCCCTGGATCACAGCACCATTTACGGCAGGAAAGGTGAGCATGTCTTGCGTGCTTTAACCAGTGCGGATTACTTAAATATTTTTTTATAATAATAGAGTTTGCAACATTACAAAGGCTAATATACAACAAATTAAAAAATAGAATATAGCAAATGGGAGGAATATACATAAAGGCTATGTATAATATGTTTGGAATAATAAAGGCATAACTCTTTTGGAAAACTACTCTTTAGAACAGCGGTCACCAACCGGTGGAGAAGATTTTGGTGGTCCACGGCTCTGGCGGGTGCACCCCCGAGTGGGGTCAGGAGAAGGACCTCGTCGGGGGGGGACGCACCGGACCACCTCACTCGTGCAAATCCCTGGCTCAGGGAAGTGGGCAGGCTGTGTTTCACGACACAACCTGCCCACTCCCCCATCGCAGGCTTAGATCTGCGATGGCAGAGTGGGAGGGTTATGATGTCACTATGAGGGAGGTTTGATTGACAACCTCCCCTTTGATTGACAACCGGCTCTCCACGTATGTGCAGTCAGATGCCGGTAATTTTAGTGGTCCGCGGGACTAAAAAGGTTGGCGACCGTTGCTTTCGAAGATTCTGGATCTCAGAATATGGGAAAGCCCTGTGACCTGAACAATTACACTGTAATATTGTTACAAAATAAAGTCAGTGCTCATGATAACAGGTCCAGGTTACCATCTTCTATCAATTTCAGTGAGAAAGGAAATGCAAGGGTAAGAAATTGTTAGGCGTAAAAGGTCTGCCCACAGTAAGGTAAGATTTCTTCAATGGTAACCTATCCTGCAGTTCTCCTGTAACCTAAAGCTAGAGGTGGAGTGCTTCCTAATCACAGACAATTTTAGAAAACGTGTGTGCACAGCTCACAGATGAAGCGGACTGAAACCCTGCATCTGCATAGAAAGCACCAATTCTGAAAATAAATTAACAATTTTAAGATTCAGTTTAGTTTTCAATATGTATGAAACAGCAGACTCTAAGCAAATGACCAGCTGGTCTGACCATTGCTAATTGTTACAGTTCACAGATGAAGAAAAAGGAATTGCATCATAGGTGAAAACCCCAATGATTAAATACGAGAGACCGTTTTTTCATATCATATGGCTTCAGAAAATAAAAGCACCTACATCTGCTGGTCCAACCATCCTCGCTGAATCCTTTTATTATTCCCTTGGGTACAGGCCTTTCTTTTTTGGAGAAATGGCCTGCTCTTGGTAGTAGATTGGAAAGCTTTCTTTGTTTGACATAGGGTTGGCAGAGGTGCCAACGGGCATTATCTTTTCTCATGGAAATGGTTTAGAGATTAGAAAACACTTAATACTCAAAGCACTATGTAAACATATAAAATAATTCTGGTAATTGTTTGTGCAGCTTGGTGACTCTAATATTGCAATAAGGTGATAAAAAGTAATACACAGCAGATGAAACTTCTACCTAAGCAAGTATGTTTCAGTAGGGGCAATGACCTGCTGGTTAAATTTGTAAGCAACGAAGTGTAAATGTTACAGTGGCCATGTTAGGTGTTGAAGGCTAAAGACAGTCAAGAGCAGTTGGTAAGTCTAACTCTATTGGATAAAGGTAGTAAATGGATAAGATTATATTAGACTCTGGGTCTGTAACATCCTAAAAACATCAACTTTTCCTCTTCATAAAAATCCCTAATATAATACATTAGATTCATCTCACCTGTAATATCTACTGTGCTGAGCTTTCATGGCAGTCATCTAGTGGTCATGTGATCTTAACAAAAGATGTATTAGGGTGGCTGAAATTTAGCCATAGATGGCAAACTGACACTTTTACTTTGCTTGGGATCATGTGACCAATGCCATGTATTTGCAGAAGCAATCAATTGCTGAACTAGGTTCTGAATAAACATTTTGGCAGATCCATTTATTTTTTTTTTGTACAGAGCAGGATGATTAGAAGCGGTGGGATAAAACACTGCTTTAAATTTAGAAATTAGATTTTAAATACTGAATGACGCAGGCTCCCACTGTCATGTTTCCTGCTCTTGTTACAAAATAAAGCTTTCATTTGATTTCTGGAGATCCTTTGTATACATTAGCAATTGTATTAGGAAAAAACAAGGCACAGCGGATTAGGGCCTTGTGTGTTATACACTGCTGTGATAGTGGAACCTAAGCTTTGTGATATTCTTGCATGAATAAGATTTTGCGTGTTTATTGACTGCTGGTACCTTGCACCTAATGATGCTTCCCAGACACTGCTGGCCAAGATGCTAACCTGCTGCTTTTCCGGTCGTTCTCGGTCCGGCTCAGCTTCTGCTTTGTCAGTCTGTTCCTCAGCCGTGCTGGTGCAGGTTCCCTGCATGGTCCCCTCTGAGCCAAGCACATGGCTAACAATAATATTCATTGCTGGGCTCGCCCCATACTCCTATGGGGTAGCACATGGGTAATTATTTCATTAGAATGAATTAAAAAAATATAATAAAAAGATTAAAAAATATATATATAGCATTGTATTAGTAGTGGACTAAATAATTTTGCTGTGGAACATGCTGACTGCCACATGGAAAGATCTGGTTGTAAAAGGACAGCCCAGTTCCATCATGGAGGGCAGGTTCCAGCAGCACAGGCACAACAGGTCTGGCTGACATCACAAATGTGCACTTTAAATGTCTGTATGTAAATACATAACATGCCTGGAGTTGTATGTACTGCAACACTACAGTGTAGCAATGTATCTGTAACTGGCTAACAAGACTAATACACATGAAGCAACACACAGCATGCACAGTTAATGTTTTTCTACATAAAACAGTCTGCTTTCAAGTGTGACTACATGGTGATTTAGTGCAGGAGAAAATAGGTGCTTACCTTTCTCTGCTTATGTCTTGCACGTTTAGCCGCCCGCGAGCTGCTAACTGGCTTGGTTTCAGAGCTATTAATGAATTGTACTAGGTCTTCGACTTTCCGATGATCAACAACACCGGTTTCCCTTTCTGACAGCTGATCTGGCTTTTTGGGCTGCTCCTCTTTCCTCTTGGTCAGCCTCAGACGAAGCTTCTCCCTCATTTCTGTGTAGTTCCTACTAGTTGGTGCCGATGGAGGCTGAACGTAAAAGAAGCATAGGTAAAGTAACTAATGCCAAAATAAAATCTATCTTAAAATATCTTAACCAAACATATTGCTATTTGCCAGTCCTTCAACAGGTATAAGGGTATAGCAAGCATGGCAGAAAAAATTACCTAAGTCCCATTCCCAGCTGCTAAATGGTCAGAGCACATTCCGTGTTCTCCCCAGGCCCTTTTAGCTGGGCGCACCACCCGGCACTTTTCAGTAACCGCAGTTTTTGGGTGGTTAATGAAGAGTTTGGTCACAATACAAGGACTGCCACCCATCTTAAATTTCTCCCCACCCAGCTTAATAAAAAAAAACTCTGTGTTAAACACTGACACTTATCAATAAGCAGCGGAGGGCACGAACTGCAAAATATCGCATGAAAGCACAGCTGCCTCTAGTTTACAGTGGGTGACAATTGTCCTGCAGAATGGGGTGTTGAGGCCTCAAATAGCAGAAACTGGCAGGATCAATCTGTGTTTTCCAAATATTAACTAATTCTAAATGTTACACAATTACATTTACAAGACACAAGACGGAACTCAAACAACTTAAATACTTTGGGTTCAATACATTTAAGACAGGACAAGGTGTCTGAAGTGTTGGGGCAGCTAATTGGCAGGTGCATTCAAGTGCTACCACATACCTTTACAATCATTGTACTCCCGTATAGATATCGCAGGTTTACTTTCAACTACTGTAAGGTACCAAATTTAACATCATACTTATCTTAAATGATAAGAGAACAAAATAACGAATAACAGGTCTCAGGAAAAGTTACACTACAGCATGATAATCTACATTTTTAATTAAACGCTTAAAACTACTTACCCCTCCATGTCCAAAGAACTCGCAGTAGCAGCAGTCACAGTATTTGCCTTCTTTCTGATTGGTGGAGGTGGATGTGCTAGAGCTGTGTTCTGAACAGCTGTCCTCATCCTGGCTCTCTTCACCATCATACTGTTGGTGGTCATATGCACCATTGTTCTCGCACCGATGACCCTCACAGTCAGGGTCACTGAAATACAAATTAGACAGTAATGTACCTTTTTTTTTCCTTGGTACTTTTTTTGCACATTAGAATACAATTTTTTTGCAACTACAACTCCAATAAAATTTATCTTTCTATATATAGTTACAGCTACCAAAAAAAAAAAATACATAATTGCACAGCTACCAAAAACCTCATGGATGGGAATCACCAAAACCCCTATAAATATTTAAATAGGAAACTCAATTTTATGCTTCTGGGTGATTCTAGATGTTCAAAATTAGCACAGTAACTACTATAACCCTAAACTAATGATTGGAGACTGGAGATTGTTAAATGATTATCAACTACATGACTGACGTATGTCACCCACATACAAATAGATAAGTAATTTGGAATATGCACTGGGTAATGAGAACATAGTACTTGTATATACAAAACACATATTGCTAGGTTTCCATATTCACTATATGAATTTGTGCTTGAACGGGGATATTCAGAGACAACTACAACCCCTAGACATTGGTAATAGCTGATGTTTTGGGGTGGGGATTTATAGCATTTATGTATCTGTGGCGATACACATTGCTACACTACATTTCTACAGTGCCGCTGCTAATGGTCCCTTAACCTCCCTGGCGGTCTGATTATGTCCGTATTTTTATGTCATCAATGTTTTAAAAGCCGATTATGACATAATCTGCTTTTAAATTTCCCGCCCAGCCATGCCTCCCCAGCGTACCAACACTTTACACATCACACTGAGGATGTGATGCAGAAGGTAGTCAGGGATCACCGAGGATGTTGCTGGATCGAGGGGAGAAGGTAGTTTTTTTCCTACCCCGAGTGTGGCCTGCTTTACAGCTTTTGGTACATAAAATTCATCCCGAGCCCCACTCGGGATCACCGTCATGGGGGTTAAATGTGTGCCATAGTAAAGAAAATTAGTGCTGTGAAGGAGAGTACCAGAGTTAGGTAAGGAGTTTGATTTAATTGATTTCATACCGCTTAATGTATTAGCAGTCCTCTGCTATTAAAAGAGCATCACAATTAGGATAATTTTGGGTGACCGCAGCATTTTTCTGCAGGCAAAACCAAGTTCCTAAATGCTTCTATCCAAATAAATAGGAGCAGTTTGCAAATGTTTTTGTTCTTGTGTTTGCAACATCACAGTACAGAAAGTGACAAGCTGCTTTTGGCCAAGTTATTATTTTTTTTCTTTCCTTAAACCGCAGCTGCAACCCAGCACAAACACATTTACTTGCGGCGTGGTTTGCAGCTCTCGGGCGAACAGCTGGAGCCCAGGAGCTGCCAACCATGCAGTTCCCCACCAGATCTAAGAATAAAAGGGGGAGGGGGGCTAAGAGTATTTCATTCTTTATGCCCGTCACGTAGAAACTTATAAAAACTTTAAGCATCAACATACCAATACTCACACACACACACAAAATCATTAGAATATAGAGTGACTACTAAAAGACTGCATTACTACTCACCTGCAGACACTAGGAGGGGCACTGAGCGTGCTGTCAGTGGTTGAGGTCGGGGGAGCAGCAGTGGAAGGACAGAACCCTAGATGAGGATCTACAAACCCAGGTGCAGTGGCAGCTGTCTTGGGGAAGGGTTGAGGATTTATACTGGGAAGGTGCGGAGTGGAGGCAGATGAGTGTGTAGCTGGAGACAGAGAAGGAAGTGTGGCTAAACTTGTTGGGCTATTTCTTGGTGCAACTGGTGCAGAAGGATGCCTATGGTCCTCCTTAATATTGTGAAATACATCACCTAAAACCAGCAAAGGGGAGAAGAAGAAAAAAAAAAGATCAATAAATTTTACAATGGCATAGGATATTTTGGAGGTGCAAAGCTTTGTTTTAAAATAAAAGGATGTTAAATTCACATGCTTGTAGTTGAGATAACTAATGCACAGTACAATACCCAATAAGCTAAAAAGAGATATGAGATGCTATTTCTCTATTTCTTAGCCAAAATGTGTTTAAAGCACATTGTGCTGACTTTTGGCGTTCATAGCTTTCATGTTTGGAAAAGCAAAAGCATTCTGGATAGGTACGGGAGTAAGGATCTACATACACTTTTGCACCACCCAAAATAACATATTTGTTGCTAACTTCCACCCCGTTCCAGCTCACCTATTGAAGAAGGCCTCTTGGATGATACTTTGAATTGGTTGCTACTGGACTGGACTGTGGTGGCTGTGCAAGAAACGGAGGAGGTTGCAGATGAAGTTGCCATTACAACTTTATTTGCTTCTATAAAGGCATCCTGAAAATTATAAAGACATTTCTTCTTGGCAGTGTTCTTTTTCTCCTTTATATCTGGAGCCGGTGTCGTTTCGCTACTAGATGATGTAGGAAGAGTTTCAGGCCTTATTTCCGGAAGTGCAGGCCCTAGAATTTCTCCCCCTAAGGTTCAAAACCAGAAAAAGATTATTATATAAAAACAAAACAGAAACTTACAAGTAAAACAATTCAAATGTAACTAAATCAAAGTATTTTCTATATTGTGGGGGTTAATTTCGCCATCACACCAGAAGGCTGTTACAGTGAATAAAGAACAGAATCGACACACAATTTTCACATTTTTTTTGGTTTGCAGCCTGAAGTGAAAACAAACGCAATGTAACTGATAAAATTCAAGTTTGAAATAGAACAGTTCAGAGGGAGGAAAAAAAAATTAAAAAACAATCAATCACAATCAATAGATGAACGATCTCCTTCCTTTTTCAGCACTTTGTGGAACAACCTTTTAGTCTTAATTAAAAGTCAGTTGGAATACTTGCCTAACAACTTTGCAGATCTAAACACATCTATTGTAACATTTGACAATTCTTTATGAGGCTGGTCAAGCTCTGTCAAACTGGATAGTGACTGCAATCTTCAATCAAAAGATTTGCAGTCATGTTTAAGTCTGAGCTCTGATCAAACCACGAAAAGGACATTCACATTTCTCTCTCCCTTGCTGTGTCTATTATTCGATGTTGATGCCAAACAGTTTGATTTTGGACCATTAACACTTTTTCTATGTTGGCCTCAAAATCTATAGGGGGTGTTTTGGCCAAGTTTGAGACTAAATCTGGTTTTTCTAACGGGTTTTGTTTTTTTTTGTTTTTTTTTTTTTTCAACTCTCCCATACAAGTCACATTTGTGGATTACAAAAACCACTTTGTCATAATATCCTGTAGTTGCTTTAAAGTTGACATAGGTCTCTTGGAAGTCTCTTTGTCCAGTTTTCTCCTTACTCACATTTTCCATCTAGTTTTGCAGGACAGTCTAATCCAGGCTTTCCATTTACTGTGCGCTCCCATGGATCGATAAAGTCTTTACATTTTATGTTTGTATACATTTCCAAACGTGTCTATCCACAACTTTATCCCAAAAATCTTTTAGAACTGCCTTGCCACTCATTTGATTTTTTTTTTTGCTGTCAATTGCACTACCAAGCATTGTATTGTTTAAGAAACAGCATTTTTTATACTGAACTAATTAAAAACATTACAATTCATCACAAAAGCAGATTTCATAGCTTGGTGTGCAACAGAGAAGGCGCTTAGTTACACCTGTTTAAGAAGTATCATAAGGATGGGGGATAGTTTATTCATATCAGAGATTCTATTTTTCTGAACTTTTGTCATTGTATTTTCACTTGGATGTTATAAGTTGTATTGAGTAAATAAATATCTATATATATTATACTTTGTATATCTCTAGCTGTCAGAATGCAAAACAAAATGTGAATATTTAGAAGGAAGTAATTAATAAAATTAAATAAAGTAATTTATAAATATGTAAAGTTAAAAAAAAGTATTTTTTATGAGAAAAGGTTTATCTGTACTTTGAATTTTTTGATCAAAAAAAATAATTTCTCTTACAGTATTAGCCTCTTCTCCTAGCAGGTGCAGAATATTTCCTTACCTTCTTCTCCTCACCTCAACCTATACCTGTGTTATAGGTTGACTTGGCAAGTAATCTGCTTTGCTTTCACCTTCTACTGCTTGTGATATGCTAGATTGTTGCAAAAAGGAATATCTTAAACTCCTTTTAGCTTAAACTGGTCCCATCACCAGTTGGCTTGATTTTGTGTGTACTGTATTAGAGCCCCTTTAACCCTGGCCCATTACATTTTGAAGCCACTGCCCAATTTGGTCAAATGAAACTCAACCTTTTATATAGTCAATACCCAGGTCTTGTACATGATCACATAGCAGCAGTACAAGAATTGAATGGTATTCTCCAGGTCATACCCTGACACATAGCAACTACATTCTAATTGTTAGTAACTAGTAGCTAGCGGTTGAACCAGCATTTCTGGAATGTAACTTCCTAGACATTCCATCCGTTAAGAAATATGACCTAGCTGTTTACGCTCAACACTTCTTCCTCAAACTCTTCAATTTATCATCAAGAGTATGCAGCCTGACTGTGCTTACTGGAAACAGTTCTGGACTGTGAAATAAAAGAAAAGCTATTTTAAAAAAATAATAATTTTGTGGAAACAAATATCTACATCAGCTTTTTTTAACATGGACTTAAACTAACTTAACTTGGACATAACTTGAAATAACGTTCAGGTCTTAAAGAGCCTCTGCTATAGTTACTATATTCATAGCTTAGAGTACATTTGTGAGGCAGACAATAGAAAAACCGCTTCTTGCGCTCTTGGCCAGTGGGAAGAATGTCACCCTTACAGACAAATAAAAGGATCAATGGTGTCAGTTAAACTGACCTGAGAGTTACAATTGCTCATGAAACCTCTATGGAGGAACCCTGCGGTTCAACAGAACCTTGTTGATCTAAGCACACACAAAAGGATGCAGGTTCATAAATACAAATGGCAAAATACAAGCATGGTAAATGTACATTCAAAAGCTGATCATAAACTAATGGGGTCATAAAATATAGTAAGTGTAATAAGATTAAAAAAAAGCACAATCCCACTTCTTACCAGCAAGAGGGTCAGGTAGAAAAGAAGTTGTCCAGTTCTTGTCATTCATCATTTCTGACCCCCAAAGACTTATAAACTTAGACCGGCTCCATTCAGGAGAATTGCCAAAACAACTTGGGTACATATGATCTTGTAGAGATGCGTTAAATACCTGATGCTTGTTAGTGTGGTTCTGTGTAGAAGGCAAGGCCTTAAAAAAAAAAAAAAAAAAAAAAAAAACAGATTGTGAAAACTCCAGCTGATAACCTTATATAAGAGTGGTCTGCTGGCTTAACATTTATATAGTTTTGTTATTGGCTATCTTATGCATGTTATGTCATCTGCAGAGCAAAGGTCATTAAGCTCTTTTCAAATTGCTGCTTTGCCTAATGCACTGTAAAGAGTTTATACCAGTGGTGATAAATGCAAGGCAACCTGTGTAATGTAGAGTCATGTGTTGCCTTTAATTTTGAATAGCACAGCAAGAACTAACACAACACACGCCAGAACCCTTGTGTTGTAACACACCAGCAGTGCACAATTGTATACAATGTGTGTGCTTAAAAATAGTGACGTATCATTCAGGTGAATGGCAGCCGATTTAAAATATGCATTTAATGCCTTCATCCATTCAGTTTTTGGGTGTCCTAAACTGCTTGCTGTAGTTCCACCCTTCAACCCTTAAAGTCACTAAAGGACATAGCAATAACAGGTAACCAAAGACAGAACCATGGTGCACCAGGGGAAATGGGCATCTGACACTCCCGGAGCGATGAAGAGTCTGATGGAGGCTTCAGCACTGGATCAAAGAGACTTAAAAGAAGATTTTTTTCATGCAACAATCACTTTAAAAGAACCTCCTGGGGATTAAAGCTTTACCCTAACAATAAAAACATTTTAGAGTCTTCAAAATGATTGCATAACTATAAAAATAATCCTGTTTATACAGTATATGCTTCTAAAATCAATATTTGTTTCAACAGTCCTGTTGAGGTCAAAGTTGCTCTTTGTGGACTTTCTGCTTCTCCCTATATATAGCTTTAGTGGAAAAGACCCATTTAGAATACTCCATCTAGATGTGATGACCTCACACACACAAAGAGATATTTTGATAAACCCAGAGAAGGCCAACAAAAATTGTTGACGGATAAAACATATATCAGGAGAGATTATAGGACAATGTAGTCTTAAGGAAGGAACAAAAGAGGACACATGAACCAATAAATATAAAAAAGTTTTGAATAAGGTGACCTTAAATATTAGATAGAAAATTCAATAACATAACAAGGTATTTTTATCAAAAAAAAAAAAAAAAAGCAGAAGTAGTGAACTAATCTGTCACGTAGCAGTAAGGGCCTTTTAACACTTCCCTTTTGCTGTGCCTTAGATTATGAAAATGTGAACATGTCTATGTCATGTCAACTGTTAACATGCAGTGTGTTAAGACCCCACTGTGCCCATTGTGGGGACGCAACATACAGGAACAGACTAAAAAAAACATGCAGCATTTTTTGCTGCAGTACACACCTCATCCACACAACAACCAGTAAAATGTTACCTTTCTCTGATGTATTGCAATGCATGCGAGTTGCACTGACTTACTGCAACACACCAAATCACATCGTAATGGTATTTTAAGGTTGCAAAAAACATGCTGGGTTTAGTTGGGTTTTATTGTGAAAAAGATTTGTTTTATAGACTGTACAATGAATACGTAAAATCCACAGCTGGAGCACAAGTCAAGTTTCTGTAATATTGGTCTTCCTTGAGCAGTTCTTTAAGCTGTTATTAATTTGGCTTTCTCCCTAAGGATTTTAGCTTAGTAAATGAATTATCACACTTTAAGCATTCCAGTTCAAATACATAAAATGACTGCTAATAATTCTTGCTTTGTTTAAGCACACTCTCCAGTTATCAGCATGACCGGAAATTCCAACTTTGCTTATAAATTCCTTCCATTGTTTGTTGTGCAAATGACAGAGGATATATAATTAACTTGGGGCTTTTCTTGAGGATCTCAAAATTTTTTCCACAAAGCACTTACCTTATTGTGTGCAAATGGAGAGGCTGCATACAACGTAGGGTGAATAAGGGGACGGGGAAGGTGGGGAATAGTATGCAATGGTAAATGTCCATGAATGTGGGGATAGAGGTGAAGTGCCGGATGTGCTGGTTTATCGGGATTAATAAACTGATGTCCTGTTGGGAGACGTCCTGCCACCAGTGCAGATGGAGACAAGCCTGAAGCTTCCTGCTTACACACATGGCACTCGCAGGAATTTGGTATTGGTTCTACCTGTAACATGAGAAAGAAATGCAGATTAGTTGGCTGGAACCTCTGCAAGTGTATAAGCTGCACTCATGTAAAGTAATGTGACAACATAGAACTTTCCACTAACTTCATGAAGCTTTTCCACAACTTTTGTACACCCAAGACCAAAATTGCTCTATACGTAATGCGAAACACACTGTATTCTCCTGTTCCCACATTAAGTTGCTCTAGACATGTCTTCCTAAGCATTACCTAAGCACGGTTGCTCTTCCTAAGCATTACCCTTGAGCGGATTTATCTTTACGAAGTTGAACACCATTGTTACAACCTGCCAGTTATTTATTCTGTACAACCAGTTCTGACAGACACTCTCCCCAAACAGTCATATAACAGTTTTACATCTAAGATTCATGTCAGGTTTCCTTGTCACAGTGGTGAAATGTAACGGTTTCAAACCAAAAATAAAGGATATTTTGTTTTGTAAGAGATACTCAAATACCCCCAGGCTTTTAGCATTTCAAACATTCTGTAACTTAAACATTTTCAGTGGTACATATGTACTTATAATAGTTCCTAGTTTGTACTGCATCAATCTTAAAGATGCCAAAACACTGTATGCGAGAGTGACAGGATTACATTTTTTTGTATACATAGGAATTCCCTATATGTACAGACCATCCACTGCAAAAAAGGGAGATGTGAGAATGGTGAGATGGTCTGCTTGTTCTTCAGCTGTACCTGTTAAGGTGTTTTGTTTTGTTTTTTTTTTTTGCATTCTATATCCCTTTATTTTCTGTCATACAGACACAAGAGAAGAGAAAGGAAATCCCATCTTAGTTGTCACCTAAAAAAAGGGCGCCCGCTACACTACTATATTCCTGCTTTTACACACATAAGAAGCTTTTATCTCCCACCAGGGAAACAAAGGAATAAATCCATTGCTAGCTGCTCTAGTTGCTCCAAAGAATAATTTATATAGTAACTGCTCTAAAACATGTTTTAGAATTGGAGTTTTGGCTTCACACTAACAGAGTTTATGTGAGAACTGAAAAAGACTTGAAAATAAAGGCAGCCAGGCAACTAGATTTAACATTACATAACTGTACATTTGCTTTACCTGTGGGCTAAGGTAAGACGGTGGAGGGCTATCCGTTTTTACACCATCCTTTCTAGGCGATCTCTTCCCAACATGAATTTCTACTTTGGGATCATCAGGCTGCTCGCCACCACTTTCTCCATCTGCCTCCTCATCATCCGCCTCTGAGGAGCTGCTGCTTGTACTGCTCACTGAGGGAGACTGCAAAACAAGACACCAAAATGATTCTCCCTAGGGCCCAATGCCAGGACCCGTGCGTGAAAAATGCCACCAAGGAAAGTACCGCACCTCGTCTTTCAGTGCCATGTTCTCCCCACCACCGTTGAGTTCACTGTGAATTCCGTTCATGTTGGCAACTACATCTGCGTCGTCATAGTTGTTCAAGGGGTAAATATGAGCAAATTTTGCTGATAAAGGGGTACCATCTTCATCATCACTACCACTGCAAAGAAGAAAATCCCCATTTATTTATCTATCACATCTTGTAACATTGTATCAAGTTAACTGCACCATTATCAGATGGAAATTAAAATTTTATGAGGGATATCCATTGCTTGAACAGCAAGAGAAAAAGGAGAGTTAGGGCCATTTCAGACTTGCTGATGACCATCTTCTATTCTTTTATTCAACCAATTTAGAGGGGTTGGGAACAACTGCGTGCATATGGTTCTATTGTGACAAATCCTGGAAGGGAAATGCCACTTGGCTTTCCCTGTTTGGAAAGTAGAGAAGTATCTCAAGGGAAGCAGGTAGACCTGCAGTATGGTTTGCAGCTCTTATATGTCTGGGAACACCTAACTGTGTGATTTTCCATTACAAGTGTGAAAGAGACCTTAGTGTCCACAAGAAGCAGAAACAACAACTTCAGAAAGCTGGAAGAATCATCCAAACAAAATATTTTATTGTTTTTCTGTAGTGAACTTTTAGTGCATTGCAGCAGGTTCTATTTACACCCATCATACATGATTAAAGCAAGTTGAATTGAACTAGGCTATGCTTTTTGCAAACATAAGCATTTTGTTTGCAACTCATTAAGCATCTCCAACCCTGAAATCACAGGGCATATCCACAGCAGTCTACAGTTTTCGTCACTGGAAAAAATACTTTAAATAAATTGAAAGGAGAAAGTGCAGCATCTTTGTAATTCGGTATATATAAAAATTATTGCAGAATACCAGTTCTGAGTTAGTTTTCTTGTTTAGGGGTAAGAAAGCACTCACACTGTGAGGAAGCATTGCTACCATAGGGAAGGACTACAGAATACTTCCCATTCTCCAAACATTTGGGATAATTCTATAGACCAGAGTGCTGGGAATAATTCCACTAATATTTGGTCTCCATGGTCTACAGGAAAATATAGGCTTGTGTGTTTTTAGCAGAACCAACAAGTCATTGTTGGGGTTTAAATATAGTTTACCAAAACAGATAACTTGCCTAACCAATCATAAGGCTACTACAGAAGACACAATGTATGGTTTATTAGTGGAAAGATAAACTACGAAAGAAGGGTTCAAAGTAGCAACTCACAATGTAGGTGCAGAGCCATTGTCTGCAAGAATTAGCCTGGGGTGCTGTTGGATAGTGATGGGAGAGCTGGGCCCGGACCCTGAACTAGCAGAGGATATGCTGGGAGGATGGATTTCTGACAGGTAATCTGGAGTGGAGTCTACTTGTAGCGGTGGTAAAGGGTTTAAATGGATATCATCTGAAATAGGCGTATCCATAATGCCACATGTTAAGATGTGCGAGAGGCTGCAGTCATCACAGGTACACCTGTCAAAGAAAAAGAAAAACAAATACATATCACATGAAATAAAGTAACTGAAAAGTCATCATCAGAAATACATTACATACTCCATAATTAAAGACTGAAAGACTTGAATTCAATCAGCAGTCAGAGTATGCCTCACATGTCACCAGGAACAAGATTACATCCATATATCTTCCAATACTACAAAGGCTTGCAGCAGTGAATGACACTAATGACGAAGATCTAAAACACAACTTGAAACAGAAATAGCTGCATATAAATACGATTTTAAACTATGAAAAAATTATTTACAAATATTTGAAAATATATCTGCTTACAGACATGAATGCACTGCAGTCCAGCATCAGGTGAGAGGGGATGAACTACTTTTTGGGGGAAGTGGTGAATAGTGAAGAACCCTCTTCACAAAGTTTAAGTGTGTATTGCTATATCTCTGCTGGGAGGATTCGCCCTTTTAATTGGTCAGTAACCACTATGTAAGATAATATACATTTACAATCATCCAGAGCCAAGAAGTGAAGCATAAAACTAAAATTGGTCATTTAAAGTTAATATCTGATTGTTATGGAGTGCAGAGAACTTTTTAAAGACTCTTTGGTAGATAAGCCCCAATGCTACATGCAATATTGTCCTGGCTGGCTGCTCTGCTTGCGGTTTCATCATTTCACAGAAATCAATTATTTCTGACACATGCGGTGTGTCCAATTTCAGAATACCAACAGAGCACTGGATGAAGTGAAATGACCTCAACAGGAGTCAAATATTAAGAGTTCTCCAACCACAGAATACTGACCGAGGGGCAGATCAAAACACTGATGGCCCCTGTAAGATTCCAGGATGATTTTTTTTTTGATGCTTGTTTAAACGCATTAGCAGCCAACCAAATAATTTGTTAACTCCACAGTGCTGCAATTAACAGCAACAAGTATGGCTTGGTACAACCGCTCAGTTGTATTTTTTTTTTTTTTTTTTTTACGCATAGGACAATGCCAGTTAGGCATTTTCATACATGGGGGGAAAAGTAATCATTTGTAAGATCTGAATTTCCTCAGTTGTTGTTGCTATTACCTCTCAGGGAGGGAATGAACCAGATAATTCACTTATATTCTCTTTACATGAAAGCAAATATGTCAACCCAGGTTTAGGCTTCTGCACCTCCATGAAGGCTCATATTGTGTGCTGGAGTTCAGGACTAGTGTGCTGGAGCTGTGTGCTATAACCAACATTTAATGTCCAGGCTTCTGAAGAAAGCTTAAATTGATGCCAAGCAATTCTGATTTTGGAAAGAGGAGAAACTCCTCAGGTTTTTACATATGTCTGTGCTTCTTTTTATTAAATTTGTCTGCAATAACTGTAATGGCATCACAAAAGGAAGAAAACCTAACTAACATGATTAAAAAAAAACTAGCAGATGTTTCAACTTCAAATTTACAAAAAAAAAAAAAAAATAAGACTAAAATTGCAAAAGTGAGTGTTTACCTTATTTTTCCGATTTGCCTGTCATTGTGAAACAAAACGATTTCCCAAAAAGGGAAAAGAAAACATTAGATAAGTATTAAAAAAAAAAAACTTTCTACAATATGTCAAAAGCTAAAACATTGTAGTTGTTTGGATTTTTAGTTTGGTAAGCCTTTAGTTTTGTAATTGACAGCACGTTTGTTCTAAAAGTTTTCTTGAGCATCTGATCAGCACTGAGCTCAGGACTGACATTTCTGCTTAAACAGAGAAAGTGGGGAAAAAACATGTAATAGAAAAAACCCTGAGAGGTAATACTGTATTATCACAATTCAAGAATGGAGATTTAGATTTTACAGATGCCCAATGGTGGCTGTTTGTCAGTTAACAAAATAAAAAAAAATGATGAGCTAGGTTTAAGACTAACACCATGACCTATTTTTTTCCCTCACAGTTGCCAACCTTCAATTTTAATCATTAAACACTTTTTCAAAAATGATATGTGGGAGGCTCACGAACACTTACAGACAGTGAATAAAACATTTTCCTCAATCGTTTAGTAATTTAATCATTCCGATTTTCATCTCCAGCCTATGGGGAGCTTAAGCTGTGCAGTGTACAGAGAATGACACACTTACCTCCTCCTATAATTACAGTTTGGACAGTCAGACATGCACATTCTGGTCGATAACATGTGCCTCATTTTATCAGCAAAGTTGTTCTCACCAGTCAATGCTTTCTTGTTGTTTAACTTTAAATTGGAAAAAAAAAATAAAAACTAGTTAAGGCTTATTTTAGTTTTGTGTATATTTTTTTTATTTTGTCTATAACAGTGTTATACCTCTGATATACAAGACATTGTAAACCCCTTCTAGTAACAGTCCAGTAGCTAAATACCACAGTCACTCACTCATTGAAAAAGGCCAGATTTACAATTAGGCACAGAGGCAGATTTTTTCCCCAATCAGCTGTAGAATTGGGGTCATCATCTTTTATACATTTACACACCCTCACAACATTGTAAGCCAAGGAAACAGTAGGTAAATAAAGAAAATGTTCTTTGTTAGAAAACCAGCTTGGAATATTGCAGCAACTGCTTTACTCTACTAGCCTTCAATAAAAAGAATAACACCTTTTCTGAATGTGTAGATCATTCTTGGGGTTTTTAAAAGGAATTAAGAAAAAGAGCCCATAAGCATTTAATATCCAGCATCTACGTATTTAGTATCTCCTGAAACTTGCCCTGCCAGGACATTGGTATCTGACCAACAGACAGGCGCAGAATACAATAGACCAAGCTGTAGACAACATTTAAATATATGACCAGTTTTTAGGTCTACTGAGTGAGTCTTGATAAAAGCTAAAGTTGTACACAGCATACCTGTCAAAAATGCCAAATACCACTTTTTTAAAATATTTTTACACGGAACTGAATATAAGTTAATAAAATAAATAACAGAAAAGCAAAGCAGGAAAGAAAAATAATTTTAAGCTTTTAGGATAAAAATAAAATTTGTACTCCCAATCCTGACCTGAATGAGAAATAATTAAATACAAAATTAGACAAAGCCTAATATTTGGATGAAGCTTACAAGTTAAGTACATTACAAATTAGATTATTAAATCAAATACGATTGGCTGAGTACAGCGCTGATCACTTCCTTGTTATAACTGCAATGAAAATGAAGAGCTTAAGCACCATATGTTCAATAGGCAAAGCAACCATATTTAAAGTCGATAAAGCAAAACTGTAAAACAAGTGTAAATAGATAATTAAGAACAGGAAACAAACTATCACAGAATGTAAACATCATTAAAGGATCGGACTACCCAAAACTGGAGTTTCAGATCAAAGCAAAAAAGAGTGGGATGAATCACACAAAGGGTTTTTAATATCTGCCTGCAATAGAATTCACAGCACTGCTGATCAACAATGACCATTAAAAATTATTAATTCGCTCTGTGCTATCTCCTCCCCGGCAACTATAAAGTGAAAGCAGCCATCTTTAATCTGTATAGGTGAAAATATATTACTATAAACCGTGTAAAACAAAGCTCTAATCAAAATACATATACAATATAAATGTGTATATACACTCTTTGTGAAAATCTATATTATTTATGTTGTAGAAACATCAAATATAGTCCAAAAGGTAGAAGTGCTTTATTCTGCATTCAGTATATGACCCCATCACAAAAAATACAATGTATATCACTAGAACAATTTAACCCCCTTGCCTCAGATGTTAACAGAACTCTAACCACATAAAATTGGAATAAGTTAAAGAAATAAGAAAACAGTAAGAAGTTTATTCTTACTGCAAATTTATATATTAAATGAAAAAAGAAAGAAACTACACTGTGGCAGTGAAGGACACGGCTATCACAAAAGCATGCAGTAATCCAGCCACATAGCTTATGTTTAATACCTGCGTGATGCTGCAATATTTTATTTTCTATGCGTTTCTAAAAAGGGTTTCTGAAGAAGTTGTTCTTGCAAAGGAACGTGCAAGAAAGGATTGCTCATCTCATCTGGAGGCCAGATCTTCCCTTTGCACTGGCATGAGGTGTACATAGAGTCCAGGCCTTGTTGCTGGTATTTTGTTAAACTTAAAATTATTAATGCATGTTTTTAGCCCTATCTAGCACTATTTCAGAACGAGAGTTTTACCTTTGTTTTTATTCATTATATGAATTTGCATTATGGACAGGGAAACTGCAGGCAGTTTTATTGTTTCTTCTCCATCTGCCATTTATTTTGTATTTGGATAGAGCTTTGTTACATCCATTTATGAGAAGCTATCCATTCTGAAATTTGTAATGGCATGAATATGTTATATGTTCACCTGCCATTGGTACGGGGTAAATTGTTCTGATGAGCAACATTTCAATAGCAAACAGATAATGGAACCTTTTACTTAAATATTTTGCAAATTCTAACTTTGAACTGTATTTGATAAATATATATATATGTGTATGTATGTATATAAATGTGTGTTTTAACTTTATACTTGTATATTGGTATTTGTAATTTTTTATGAGGCTGTACTTTACACTTTGTTTATAAATGTATTGAATGACTATTGTTTTTTTTTTTTTTTTTTCTCAGAGTATACTACAGATACAAATTATATACTATATTACAAAAGGCCCGCTCACTACTAGGTTCCCAAGAACTAAACCATGGATTTTCATTCCACCTAGGCCTGCCTATAACCAAAACATTAGTTCTGGGTGATCTGATCCTTTAAATAATCCATTCATATAGCATTTTTCTCTGTGACAGTTGATTTGGAAGCATAGTGGAAGCAGTGGGTTGTATTCTTACTTGTTCTTCAATAAACAGCCTTTGTTTAAAGAATTCCCAATCTTCTTTAAGCATTCTGTGTTTGGTTTTCAAAGCCATCTAAAACAAATTTTAAACCAAAATAAAAATCTTTTCTTCATTTATTGGTGCCTGTCCTATTGGGGGCGCAAAATCTCTGTGGGTATAAAATTAAATTATGGAGGGAACACTGCCTGTAGAATGCAAGCTGGTCAGTATATATACAAAGCAACTAACAAACAAGTCAATAATATCATTGAAAATGTCAACCAAATGATATCCGGACCTTAAAAGTCAGGGCAAATATTTACATCCCACATGCCATGTACAGTAACACAGATGTGCATTATATGTCAGTGGCAACCTTTGCCTATGTGTGACAGATTTTTGAGTTTGATCTCAACCAAAAGTTGATGACATATATATGTTGTCTCAGATTGGCCGATATGAGAAATCTGTAATGAAATATTACGGAATAAGCATTGTAGTTTTAAAGACTGAAAAGTTTAAAAAGGTTCCTGCTAAAAGACCACCTACAATAAATACAACCAAAAAAACATAAGACTCGTAAAAAGCTGTCTTGCGAGTCTGAGCCCACACACTTACCTGTTCATCTACATAGTTATCAATTCTTTTCTGACACTCCAGCCACTCTTCAGCTATTTGACCCATTTCTTGTTCCAGCTGAAGGTACCTTTGTAGTAAGGTACTATACATATCTTCACTGTACGAGTCATGTGACGCTGTTCCAAGCCTGGGATAAAATGCATATGAAAGACGAGCAGAAAGTAAACAGCAGAGAAAATAGAAATTAGTAGGTAGCCCTTTAAGATTAGGAGAACCCCCCCCCCAAAAAAAACCCAAAAAGAAATACTAAGAATACACAATCAGACAGGTCATTATTGCAGAAAGGGACCGACAATGTCCCTTCTGCAGTTATCACCCCTACCTGACTGATGGCTCCAGGTTTTTGACATAAAAAAGGGAGCTGCGCATGTGCAGCATCTGATTTGGTTGCCAAGATACCCGGGGATTCCCGGTTTTACGCAGGGAATGAACTCCCACGGCATCTGCATTGGAGTTATGTCATCCCAGCATGGCCAATTAAGATGGCTAAAAATCACAAAAAGGAAGTAAAGAAAGAAGAATGTGATCCCCTGCAGGGCAATGGGGATAGGCGAGTATTGCAAGGTTTAGTTCCACTTTAATAGGCTTTGTGACTTCAAGGCTTCTATGGTACAACGTATACAGTTTTTAATATGCCCCAAAATTAAAACTGGGCAACAATATTTTTGGCACAAGATAGAAGGAAACCGAGTATAAAGGGTTATGGGGCATCTAACAAGTTGAGAAGGGTGCAGGAACCTTTTAACAACTACAAAGCATGGTTATAATCCTTATTTTACCTCTGATGCTTTTCCAAGCCCTTACCAGTTTTCAGAAGACACTACATAGGATGCATTGAAATTGAGTGGATTCTATACCATATTTTAAGGGCATGGAATGGTGCCTAACAACATGTGTATGTTACACACACAGGGATACATGAACTATACCATGAGATTCAACTGCCATGCAAGTTTTAAATTGAGTAGCTTCAATTTTTTCATACCAAAATGAATTTAGGATAAGAAAAATATTGACACTTGGCAGCCCAGCTACAGTCAGCAACTGCATACAAACTACCATCACGGTCATCTTTAAAATTCTTCACGGGAGGATAGGTTTACTATGTTTTTACGTAACAAGCACCCACCCATTTTTATTATTTTATTTAATAATTTGGCTATACCTTAACTGTGAAACTAGTGCCGGTAAACTATTTTGGAGTAACGGTTCAGAAAATACTAAATTTTCAAACAGATGCTTGTTGTGTAGTTCCCACGTCACTTGAAACTTCTTCAAATGCTCGTTTTCCTACAAAACAATAAAACACAGAAATCCTGCAAATTAAACTTTCGAAAGGCATTGCCTGTTATCAATAGCATACTGATGATCAGCTTTGTAAAATGGAGAGTAATTTTGTCCTTACCAAAGTGATGAGAAAGGTGCCAATGGTGCATGCAGCCTGACAGAGAGCACTGTACTCTTCTAGGAGAAGGGAGATAAACTGATGGGCTTGGGGAGGCCCCTGGATGCTGGGGGTCACCTTAAAGCCTAGAGACAAGTGCTTGAGCAGACGGACTTTCATTTCCAGGACATACTCGCGGGCTTGCTGCTCTAAACGTTGATACAGCTGATAAGGGTCTCTTTCGCACAACCTGAAAGGGAGAGGTCAAAAATAAATTTTGTTATACAGAAAAAGTTCTCCACTGCCCAGAGTGTAGAACATAATTGGGCACTGAACAGAAAACCTTCTGCTGCTTTATGGTCTCACATATTCTGCCTGTAGGAAGTAGGTATGACCAAATGTAATGGATGAACTACATGAATATGCATGGAAACTCTGACCACCAATCTTAACACCACATTCCTCTGGAAGATAAGTGAGGATAACTCAATCTACCCTATACACTAATATCAGATTTGTTGAGCTAACAATGCAACTAAATATACTAATGTATAAATGAAAATTCAATAAAGCATATGATGTCATTATTGGTTCGGGATCTGTAATTCCACCACTACTTAATGTAAGCTAAGGCGGTGGTGTCTGCATTGCAGAAAAAGTACTGAACCAATTTATATCAGTACATAGCAAGGGTGCTTTAAAATATAGGTATGGTGTAAATTAACCAAAGGCAATCATTAAGAGCATTTCTAGGGTATGTAAATAGGCTGCTCTGCCTATTGTCAATAACAATGATCATTCTCTCAGCTCATTATGCTAGACAGTTAGCAGTAAATATGTGAGACGTTCTCCTTTCTGGTTCCAATCTTTAGATTAAAAAAAGTAGGAAAATGATGTCTGCTTTCCTTATTATAGGCAGTAGACTTGTCATGACATTTTCTGCAACTTGAAACTACGCTTAGATTATTGATTGAAGAATGATAGAGGATATGACCTATGCATGATATGGTATATGATTACCTATCCACCAGTTCCTTTATTCCATCTTTCTCTGGCACTAGTGACTGGTCCTGGTCATCGGCAAGCGGCGTCCCAGCCTGGCGGTAAATGCAGCGAATCATGTACCGTACATCTGACCAATAATTCTGAAGCTGCTGGGATTCTCGTTCAGACTCTGCTGAAATCTCCCTGGATTTGGAAAATGTAGCAATCAGAATAAAAGCAACAAAATAAAAAAATAAAAAAACATTTTATTTATGTAACAGGGGAATAGAATGTTGAGACACCCATGCATCACATGCTCAACCGCATTATCAGGTGTTTATTAACCTTACATGCCAATAAATTTATTTAAATTTGTTTCATTTAAATAAAAAAAAAAAAAAATTGTACAATTTTACAATGTCCTTCACAGGATTCCAACCCCCTCCAATGCACAATATTCTTGCAATATAGGTCAGATGCATAAACCATAAGTAGCAAAAGCCTAACTTATGGTTAAAAAAAAAAAAACACTTAGTTTACAGCAATGTACATTTCTTCATAATATAATACAAACCCAGCTGTGACCATCTCTGGTACGGACTTTAGAGAAGATCACAGGAAAAAATACAATAAAGGTAATAAACATTGTTCTACACTGCAGTCCTGACAGCAGTGAGGTTTCAGGGCAAATATCTCTTGCAGCAATTACATTTTCTACTTGTTTTCTGTATATAAATAACGGTATTGCCTATTTGGCTGAGGCAGAAGTGATGTAAGATTCTTTGTCTGTCTCCTGCATGAGTCAACAGCTCTTTGCACTAGAAACCCATTGACAATATCCGTAATGCCAGGAAAACCTTACAAAGTTTCATAGCTTAATAAATAAAGGCATCAACAAGGAAGTGGAATAACAAATGATACAGAAAGCACCTGTGACTTCTTTCAGGTTTCTGATTCAGGTCAGTGACTCAAGGACTGAAGCCACCGGATTACTACTAATTTGTAAAGGGACGCCAGCTATAGCTAGATTGTGAGCTCTTCTGGGCAGGGTCCTCTCCTCCTGTGTCATGGTCTGTATCTGTCTGTCATTTGCAACCCTTATTGAATGTACAGCGCTGCGTAATATGTTGGCGCTATACAAATACTGTTTATTAAAAATATTAGCAAAATGCTTCTCTTAATAAAGGCTCTCCTATTTCAGAAGTATACATTTAGGGCCTCCATACCATTTAATTTACAGCAGATTAAAGTCATAAAGGGTTTAACCTCCCCAGCGGTAACCCCTAGTGTGATTTAGGGTAAAATAAAAAGCTGAAAGCGGGAACCCCAAGTCACACTAGGGGTAGTTAAAGTAAAAAACAAACACTTACCTGGTCTCATCGGCATCCTCCAGTGTCCTACCATCCTCTGACCACGCCCTCTTCCTTGATCTGTCCCCCGGTGAGTGCGCTGACGTTCCCCGGGAGTTCCCGCGGATTGTCTTTCATGAAAGTTTATTTTACAGTATAATATAATATGAGTATAAAAGTTTGAAACACAATCATATCAAAGTTTATTACTACATTTATTTAATTTATTATTTTGACATGATTTTGTGTTTCAAACTTTATTATACTCATACTATTATATATTACTGTAAAATAATTGTGTACCACTTTTAGACATATAAATCCGGACAGAAATGAACCGCCCAGGAGGTTAAATGATCACAACCTTTCAGCGGGATCGCCACTTAAAAGACCATACTTTAGAGTGCCACCAAAAAGCTACCCCAACATTGGTAACTACTTGGAAAACGTATAACACGGGTCATAATAAAGACCTGTGGTATTTGTTTTCATATAAAATGGTTAATTTATAGTTTTAGCTTTGGTTATGCTTGGAAACGAAAGATGTGGTGAGTGGCTTTGGATATAAATTCTATTGTTTTAAGCTATTTGAAGGAAAATAATATAGAAAGCATTTGTGGATAAGGATTGCGAGTAGTGGCTTGCTCCTGGCAATTTCTTGAAGTGCACAGGCACCTAGTCCAAGTCTTCCCTGCCAAAAAGTGCTACATACTATATGTATGTGAAGGCCTTACCTGCGCTCATTACATGCTTCACAACTACATGTTATATCAGCGGGAGCCGTGTTATTGAGTGCCACAGTGGGTGCAACTGTCTGAGCTCCTACGATCATCCTCCCACCGCCAACAGACTCCTGATTTGAACCGCTGTTCCCAGGAGGCATGTGCAAAAGAAAATCTTGACTCTGAAAACAAATGAGACACTCAGTCTTAGAAAACATATGTAACGGTAACGGATTTATATAGACACAACAAACGCTCAATACAGCGATAATGCAATGAAGTATTGAATCCTCACTGCTGGCTATATTTTGTGACCCAACACAGGTGAGGTAAGCAGTTCTTAATGCTGCTGCTTAAGCTCTACATATGCATCACTGAACAGAACAACATGAAATCTGGCAATACAGGATGTTTAACACATCAAGGATAATGGTCAGCAATATTCCGCAACTTTATTTGAGAGATGTGCTAATACAAAAGCAAGATTTTTTTTTTTTTTTTTACCAAGTTAGCATCTAGAGCAACAGAACTAAGGATCGTGACCCCTCCACTACAGGTTATGGCTACCACCTGCACAGTGTCTTCCCAAACTTTTGCCACCCTCTTACTGGAAGCAACTGTGTGTCTCAATAGTTCCACCCACACGCTCACCTCCAACGTGTTCTACGAAACATTGCATCACTGGGGCAGAATGTGTGGCAGCATTTAAAGATGCAGCTTGTGTTAGTGTTCTGAGTGAGCAGCAGCCAGTAATGAGAGCCCAAGCGGAAAAGACCACATTAGGAAATTAAAGAGCTTGGATGAAAGGGGTGGTAGGAAGGTCTGTCAAGGTTCAGTAACCATACAAAAATATATTTTTAGGTCCTCAGCTTAAAAAGTTACAACCCTATTGTAGGCATTTTTTCCCCATGTGTATTATGCATACTTGCATACAAATGAAACCAATTTGTTAGCCACCTGCTTTTGCTCACCAAATTCAACTATCTTCTAATGTAAAAGAAAGCCAAGTGGAGACTGTTCAGCTTTACGATTAGTATACATTGACAATCAATCGTCAATAGTAGCTTCCATAGACTGATAATTCAACCCTCCTAAGGAGTATGAAACATACAACTGGGGGGTTCAGGCTTGCACTGCATCTGTTATGTAAAGAAATAAATCATACATCAAAGTGTTGAGCATCAAAATATGATTTAATACCTATACTAAGTAGGCTTATTTGGCCACTGAAGCCATCTGGTATATGAAAAGTATTTTTTTTTTTTTTTTTTAAGAGGGCACGGTGTTTACTTACCACTAAAGATTGGTCTTGTGTGGGGTGAATATCCTCGCATTCTACTGTCCTTCTACAGTCCGAGCACACCCACAAGGGAAGGTGTACCTTGGCATTGGCTTTAGAAGAAGTAGAAAGTGCTAACTTGTTTGAGTTCTTTGTCCCGCACTCTGACAGTGCAAGGTCCTTCCGTTCGCTTCTACAGAGAAGGCAGTGTTCTCCAGTTGTGTATGGAGCCCTCTGGCCCAAGCCAAAAGTAAAGGGAGCCTGTAAAGAGTAGAGAGATAAAATTAAGAAAGAGCTAAGTCTTCTTAATAAAGGAGCCTTCCAACACAAATCTTTTCCTACTACTTTCTTTACAAGCCATTTGCAATACACAAATTTATAGGACAAAATATGTGACACAGACGTTCAAGGTGTTCAGTGAAGAGTTGGCTTTTGAGTATGACCCCAAGCTAACTCTCACCTGAGCTTTATACAACATCTCATGGTTTAGGATTAGTTATATTAGAATTTAGGCTGTACTTTAAAGCTGTAATAGAATTGTATTGCCAAGGTGCAACTAACATGTATTTTAGGAATATCCCATGACACAGAACACCTTAGGCTACGTACACACTTGGTCTTGGCAGATCTGTTTGGGCAACGATGGTTCGCAATCTATTGTGTACAGCTGTGTAGTGATCGTAGATTGTTCTGCGGTACACATCACTTTCTGCATCGTTAAAAATGATCGTATCTAGTATGTGTACATTATTCAAGGATAATATTCTTATCATTAGAGCAGGTACAGAATCATGCACTATACAATCGTTCGTTAGTTTTCTAATGACAATTATTGCACGTGTGTACGTAGCCTAGTAAGGTAAGGAAAAGTAAGGAAGCAGGAACTTGCTGGCCAGCAAAGAGAGGATAAAAGGTTTATAAGTGAGCCTGATATTGGTAAAGTTTATGCTTTTAATAATGACTGAATGCTGAGATTGTGGCTCAAACTCAATATTTCATAATACAGTTAGGTCACATATTAGATTATTATTATTATTATTATTATTAATCATATTATGCAGCGCTGTACAAAGTCCATAGTCATGTTACTAGCTGTCCCTCAAAGGGGCTCACAATCTAATGTCCCAACTATTAGTCATATGTCATTAACACAGTCCAAGGACAAAGTTGGGGGGGAAGTCAATTAACAGCTGCATGTTTTTAGAATGCGGGAGGAAACCCAAGCAAACATGGGGAGAACCTGCAAACGCCATGCAGATAGTGTCCTGGCCAAGATTTGAATCTGGGACCTAGTGCTGCAAAGGCTTGAGTGCTAACCACTGAGCCTCCGTGCTGCCCAATAAATCCCACTTATACAAGATTTAGGGGAAAAGGGATGTTCTTCCTGAAGTTAAACCCCTGACAAAAGGGGTCAAAAAAATCATAGTTGCAGTGTTTTTTAAAGAAGAAGAAGAAACCCAATCTTAGAACAACAAGATCGGGTAACTTTATTTCATACCCACAGACAGAACTTCTCTTCTTAACTGGGAGGGGAGAAAAAAGGCTGAAATGCTGATTTTTAGTTTCTAAACTTGATTCAGACAGATTTCTATGTTTTCAGCTTTACCTTTCTCCCTGGATTCACTTTGACAGATCCTAAGCTTACAGTAGATAATGTATGAGCCCAAAAAATATGGGTCTTAACATCATTTGTGAAGTTCAGAGGTCCTGTAATGATTCACATGAGTTTAGATGTTCTTGTTATCCATTACTATTCGAATTTGATGTCGATCCTACTAAAAGAATCTATTACTTGCACATATTTTGCATGATGCCTATAGCTATCATTTGGCTCTATTTTAGTATTTGTGTACAACTCAACATTTTAACACTCAGATTTACTCTAACGTATGCAGTGCTGCTAATACTTGCAAATTTAACACACTGCATTACGAATAATCAATTTCAGCAACAAATTCACATATAATAATTCACAATTGCCTTAACCTATCCACATAACAGACTGACTGAAACAACTGGGATGTTTGCCTTGAAGTGCACAGGCAATAACTGGCCTTGTTTAGTTCTCTGAACTGTCTACACCCAGCAAAATTTACTGCTGGTGCTCAGTCTCACAGTTGCTTAAAAACAAAAATGGTGGAGGCTGGAAAAAGAAGATATGCTGCGCTGAAAGTGTATGAATGAATGTTTATATAAGGTAACTTTTGCTGAATATTAAATTAGGCTGGTTGGTTCCATAACCTTAGGAAAATGAGTTGCTGTACCAACACACACTACATAAAAGCACAATGAATCACAGCTTTTTAATTGCAGTGGAATGGGAAACGAGCTGTGAATACTGATCACGGATGGAAACCATTTTGAAGAGTCCCCTGTTCACAGTATGTAAAAGAAACCCCTGCACAAAGCCTTAAAGGATTCTAGAACAGTACATTTTTCTTTTTACATTTTACCTTTTTAAAATCTCCTACGTAATCTGTTCCAGAAAGGTAAATATGGCTGTACAGAATCAACAGGTACCCACAGATCGATCTATGGTCTGGTCTGTAAGAGCTCTGAACATCACCAGGTGGCTGCAAACTGGGGGACCACAAACGGGTCGGGTTAGCACAAATACTAATTACCGCATAAGATAAATGGTCAGGGACTATCTACCAATAATTTTTATTTGCTCCTCCGGCTGAGTTTATTCTGCCCCCGAAGGCTAGGGGGGTGCCAGGGTTCCTAACATATTCTGGCATCACAGTGGTTTCTTAAAAGTGTGCTAAGCATGTTTCATTGCACAAGGCTCATTGCCAAGAGATTGGTCACCTTACCTGTGGGACACCTGTGAAGTCTGAACTGAGTGGTCCATCTGAGAAAGGCGTACCATTTAATGCAATCTGGAAAAAATAGAAAATAAAATGTAATGTAAATTTTTGAATACCAAATCCAGCATCATATTACAGATAAACAGGTGGCAGTTCTGACATGGGAAAACAAAGACTAATTACTCTTCCCAGATGACAACTTTCTGCAGGGCCCCAATTAACAGAATGGCAGGGGGTGAAGGCAGCTGGAATGCTGAACATATGGGGCCCTTAGTTGTCCATCCGAGGTCTATTGTCTGAAACCATCCCTGTTCACAAAGAAATCAAATGCAGAAGAGTATGTCAAGTCATTAACAAGAACAAATGTTAACAGCAAGAACCCTACAGGCAAAACGGATGACTAGCATTTTGCCAATAAGAATAAAAGGTGCAATTAATTTTACCAGCACCTGAATGGGCTTATGATGTACATGCATTGTGGTACACCAAGATGTACCGACAAGCAATGGGCATGCCCAACACTACGTTTGTTAAGTACTTGCATATTGTGTGGTTATGCACGCCAGTCAACTAGAACAAAGCCAAAAACACTATTCATCATGCTGAGCAAACCACTATCCCCTTGTAGCATGTTTGCAGTAACATTATGTTGTGGGGATATGATTAATAAGCAAGGGCTGGGTGACTGATCCTATTTATTGGGCTTTTCTAAAGAAAAACCTGTTTGATTTGAAAAAAAACACTCAGAACCAGAAAAAAGGTTACTTATCCAGTAGACCCCAAACAAACAGCCAAATCAACAATGATTTAAATCCTAGAGGTTTTGGTCTAAGTGCAGACTTCAATGCAAACCGGAATTTGTTCACTGACACTCTTGCTCTGCCGGGTTGAATGGGCACCATTGTGCCATGAAGGATGGACATAAAATTGCACGAACAAGAAAAATTAGTAGACCCAAAAGACTACTGCAATTACAGCCAAAAGTGGTTGTACTAAGTGTACACTCCAAACAGTAAATACTAATAAAACTAAATGAAAACTTAATGGAAGAATCACTAAGGCTGGGTACACACGTCCAATGGTTCTCACCCGATAATCGGCTTAGGGCCGATATCAGACGAGAATCTGGCGCGTGTACAACGCCTGTCGTTCCTCGTCCGAGCGACCGCCTTGGCGGATCCACCGACGATGGATGACGAACAATGTTAATGCAAGGGAAAGGGGGAGAGCGCGCAGCGGGTTGCCGCTCCGTCGTTCTCCCCCTCTCCTCCTTAGAGCAGAATGGTGCTGTATGTACAACACTTCTTCATGCATCGTGCTGTCCTTAGTCGTTGGAAAGAATCCTGAAAGATCCTTTCCAACAACAGTAATTGCACGTGTGCATGTAGCCTAAAGGCTAAACTTTTTCTAGATTAGATTAAGTGGAGATTAGTTAGAACCACTGCTGGGTTTTTTATTGTTCATGTTCCTCCCATTGTCCGAATTACCAACACAACTGGGAATGAGAGTAAATCCAAAATTTGAAGCTACGATTAGAAAATATTTAAAAGATGATCTTCCAATGGTAACAGCTGTTCGCATGACAGCCGTCTTGTTTCCACCAGTTAATGCACAAGTTGTCATTGTCAATGGAACCCAAACTCATTACCAAAGGCAGATGTACTGGAGTGCACTACATTGCACAAAAAAAGGATATATGAATTTTTTTGTATGCATCGGTGTACAGACTTTTCACATTTATTATCCTACAAAATTGTGCACTGACACAATCTACCAGTACAGAAAAGTGCGAATAGGCCTAATAGGGAACTACCCTCACATTTCCCGTATTCATATTCTGTTGAGCCCCCAGAACGGATGTATAAAGAAATTTCCACAGAGACACAGGACAAAAAAAACATACTAAAAGAAAATGCAATACTCCTATAGTGAGAATAAAAAGTTTTCGATATTGCATCATAACAAAAACGATTCACCTTCAAGGTGCTAACATGGTTGTGTAAGTGAAATCCCAATAATCCCAATTTAATCAATTTTGCACTCTCTAGGTCTTAAGCATGGATCTGCAAATACAATGGTAAAAAATCCAAATAAATCTATTTTATATACAGATTGTAAAACTGCACAATGAAGAGCGTACATTGGTCCAAATATTTTTGTAACTTTTGGCACCCTGCCTGTAGAAAACCTTGTCTTCTTTAGGTAAATAAGAACAAAAGAATATTGTCCCATTGGCATTTGTGGAAACCAACATTTTTTGCTGTTGCTTTTATTATGAGGACCCTGGGTGCTCGTTTTTTTTCCTCAGAACGATGACATTTTCAAGTTGTAGACACTACACCTCAACACCTTATTGGCTGGGTTGGCCCTAACCATAGAAATACCAGCTCCGATGGTGTAACCGACTCCTTATGTATTCTGCTGCAAGTAAGCTGGGGTACAAATCCCAAAAAGAACACTAGAGAGGAGAAGACCATTGCATATAAAACAATTTGGTATTGCAACAGAAAACTGGCCACTTTTTAAAGTAAGGCCAGCAGATGAAGGTATTTTAATAGCTGTAATAATTTTAGAAACGTTTCATTTCATTACAATATCCTACTTACAGAATTCCATGTAAATGTACTTTACTGATCGGTACGAAAAAAAAAAAAAAAGGTTTGCTCCCTGATCTGAATATCCAAGTAATCAGCACGACAAAAGATTAATATTAGGAGGCTTGAACAAGTTCTTCATGAAGTTAAGAACAGCAAAATATGGCAAAGTTCACCAATCAAGATCAAAACATTTACAGCAAGGAGGAAAAGGCTGTAATTCAAAGTAGCATTGTACAAATCGGCAACTTCAGCACCGTGGGGTTGAATACTAAGCAGCTATCAGAAGTCAAATATTACATAAAAAAAATAAAAAATTGTATCCTGTTACCAGGCTTTCATAGTCTAAAAATAATTTAAATGAGCCAGGGGAGGGTACAAAGTAAGGATACTGAAAGTGACAGTGAACAAGTATAAGGATACCGTATGACCCTGACATCTGGGTGTACATGAGGTTTCAGTTACTCTACCGTTAACAAAAGCTATATGTGAACATATATGTGCAGAAAAGACAGCTAAATGAAATATATATGTAAAATAGGTAACTGTGACAATGCTTACAAAACAGTGGTCCCGTCTCAATTTAGGCCAAACAACAGTTTATTAGAAACTAGGGGCGAAGGGAGATCCCCACCACCATAACTTTATGGGGGTATGCAGTGGTCTGTGATATTGAGCTCGGCAAATGTTGGAGTAGAGGACAGACACCGAACGCCTGTAATAGTGTACAATAGATGTCTGTAGCAAACTGGATTCACTGCTTTACTATCCAATAGAACCGAGATTAAGGTAAAGACCTCCTAAGCAATCTTATTTTTCATCCATGTCAACCTACATATTGCATTCGGTATCCCATAATCCTTTACACTGTACTCATATGAAAGATGTTTAATACTGTAATAGTAGTTAGAGTACAGAGACCCTATACCCATTTTGTCTGCTGACAGATTGTATAATTAAACCCCCAATATTATTAAACAGGATTTATATGGCGCCAACATATTACGCAGCACATTAAAAAGGGGTTGCAAATGACAGACAGTGACACACAGTGATACAGGAGGAGGAGAGGACCTTGCCCCGAAGAGCTTACAATCTAGGAGATGGAGAAGTATACAAGGAGAACCATTCCAGAGAGTTGGGGCAGCTCCAGAAATATCTTGGAGCTGTGCCTGTGATGAGGTTATGCGTGAGGAAGTCAGTAGTAGGTTATAGGAGGGGAGAAGAGAGCGACATGTTTTCACTATGTCATAACAGTCACTGGTTTATGAGTCATTAGTGGAAACCAGGCCATTAGCGACAGTCAGACACAGCACACAAAGGATGTTTAGTCACAAAAAAAGCACATAGATCAGGAAGTCATTCACACTATGTGTGGTAGAATGCAGTAGTGCCCATTACGCAGGAACATCAAACATGGCTTTATAACAAAATAAACTATATGTGATGCAGTGCAACCACATACTGCTATACATACTCATTATTGAATTCTATTTACCCTAAATTTATTGCAATGATTAGGATTAGGTCATGGTCACAATGGACAGCAGCAGAGTGGCTGTATGTTGTGTGTTGCGTCGTGTTTAAAATGCAAGGCGCTGCAGTGTGAACTATCTTTAAAACAGGGAAGTTATTCTTAAGCTTCGTACGCACATGCAATAATTATAATTGGAAATGAACAACTAACGACCGATAAACGTCAACAAAAAAGTGCTCAATGAAGCCGAGGATTGTCTGGAAACGAGCGACCGTCCCGGCGGATCTGATTGGGCGACGACTGCAATCTATTGTGTGTACGGTTGTTCAGTGATCGTGGATGGTTCTGCAGTACACTTTCTCCTTTACGTCACTTCCTGCATCGTTCAAACGATCGTATTTAGCATGTGTACATTATTGGCGGATTATATTTGAACGATAGTATTGTTACAGCATGTACAGAATTGTGCACAATACGATCGTTCAAAATATTCGTGCATAATCGTTAGTCGTTCTTTTTCCGACAATTATCGCACGTGTGTACCTAGCTTTAATCAACAGATAGCAGGTAGGAAGGCATTACCGAAAGCAAAAAACCAAAAAGGTAATAAATTAGACATTTTTAATATATTTATCCATAACCAGTGTTCTCCCCAGCTCCTTTTAGTTGGGTGCACCTCCTGGCACTTTTCACTAAACACTGGACTGTTTACTGAAGAGTTGGGTCACAATACAGGGACTGCCACTCACCTACAATTTCTTGCCACCCGGCTTCTTTAAAAAATTTCAGGGTTGGGGACTTATTGGACAACCATACTATTGGACAAGCTTTATATAAGTGAAGGACATAAACCTTTACACTAAAAAAAGGAAAGAAAAAAAAAAACACTATCCTGAAAATGATTTTAAATAGCCATTAACAAGCCTTTTTGTAAATTTATTTTATTTGCATTTCAGTCTGCATCTGTTGTAATTTTCCAATACTGGCCAATGATGTCACATACACAATATACAAAATAGCAAATTGGAAGGAAAAGCCCTGTGCACCACTGGAGTACAGAAAAGTCAGCTGTATGACCTAGTCACTGCTTTTCCCAGAAGCTTGTGCTCAGGTACAATCCCCCTCCCCTAAAAGTAGTTTCATTTTTAGTGATATATTCTGTGCTGTATGCTCCAAAAGGATGCAGCTTTTCTCTATGCAACACTTTTTTATGCAAATATGATTAAATCCGTCCCTCCCATTCAAAGATCAGGCTGGGAGAGAACATGGGGAAACAGAAAAAAGGGTAAGAATCTGCAAAAATCTTTCTATTAAATCCCTGCAAGTAGTTCCCTTAGAGAGGATTTGTTTTTTAAAACCAGAGTGAGTTAACGCTTTTCAAACTATCATACCACTCGTATTTCAAAGAGGAAAGCAACATGCATACCGGAAAGCAGTTTCTTTAATTATAATTATATGACTCAAACAAAAAAAGAATTTGGAGGTACACTGGAGATTTTTCTACAATTTAAGGCATAATTATAAAATAGTCAATAAATGAATAAAACATTCCAACAACATGGAGGTGAAAACATTTAAAACAAATGCACCTAAAGGAGGATTTTTTTTATTAAATGTCACATTTACGGCTGTATAACTATTGCTGTTGACATGCTGCAGTGTACAGTTGCTCCGGCACATTACATTTTGTAGCATGCCAGTATCGTTTCTGTAGTCCAATTTTCATTGGGTGACGCTATAATTTGTTGAAATTGAAAAAAAAAAAAAAAAAAAAA
>NC_092860.1:139917544-140013526 GCF_032062135.1 Pyxicephalus adspersus
AGGATTCTGGCAAAAAACTGAACTGCTTGTGTGCAGCGTCAGCTTTGATTGCCAGAATACCCAGCAATCCCAACATGCTCTCGCCTGCCAATCAAGATGGCAGAAGATTGTCTAGCAGAGAAGAAAACAGGATAGCGCCACCTCATGGGGGACCGGCGGGTAATACAGGCTTAGTTCTGCTTTAACAGCAGGGCCCAATAGTTTTTTTATTTTAATCTACAGAGATTAGAGCGTTACCATTGGCTGATAATCGTTAGGGTTGAGAATGCCTCCTTCTGTCTAACTCCTAACGAGCCAGGGGCTATTCACTTCACTGGACTGAATAGAACGGGTAAGTGTGTTTTATATGTTTTATTTTATTTGAATTTTTTCCCCATTTGACACCAACAGTATTTCCTGGAGGCAATAACTCCAGGATCTACTTTAAAAATATTGAGCATACACAACCTGAAAATCTACACAATCTAAAAGCCCTTCGCCTCCTCCAAGTTAATTGCAAAGCTCTTGAACACAGTTTGGTCATGAACATTGGTATATCTTGTTTATGTGAAATTTTTCACCATGCTTTGTAAGATGCTTAAAGCGTACCTAAACTCAGAATTTTTACTCTACATAAAAGGGTAGACAATCCTTTTACTTAAAGTAAAAATTTTGTTTGTGTTTTTTTTTTTTTTTAGGACATTTCGATTAACAAAAGGGTCTCAAAAGCTACTAGACTTCCTGTTAACTGCTCGCTAAAAGCTTGCTTTATAAGCATTTTCTACAGACCTGAGAGCACTCCACAAAGCAAATGCAGCATTAGAATGATATTACCACCCACTGCATATATTACTAAAATTGCAACATCAGATACTTTGGAACAAGTATGAAAAGGATTGGTAGATATACTTTTTATAAAAATTCATTGTGAGTGTAATCCTTAAGATTTAAATAGCAAAACAGCATTTTATTGCTTACTTTAGGACTGCTATGCTGAGCGACTTCCACTACCTCAAGCCTTATTTATGTGTGGTTGTGTTTATATGACACTTTCTATGAGACTCTCTTTTATAAACCAGCCGGTACAGAGCTGTAAAGTTTTTACAATAGAAGGTATTAGGCAAAGTTTCATTACGAGTACAAAAATATTCAGCCCTAAGGTCTCATTCACAACACTGTGGCATGGTGATCGAGATTCCCCTACCTCCTAGATTGTAAGCTCTTCAGGGCAGGGTCCTCTCCTCCTCCTGTGTCACTGTCTGTAAATTGCAACCCCTATTTAATGTACAGCACTGCGTAATATGTTGGCACTATATAAAACCTGTTTAATTATAATAATCAAAATACCATGACATGCAAAAATGTGCAACATTTCTCCTGAATATCATCCTAATGCCCCTCCTCTATACTGTACTTCACAGCACATCCAAAAACACTTCATGCTGAATTTTTAGTTCATAAGGACCTGTCTGGCACCCTTCCAAATGAATGAGCTGTCCTGACACTGCACACATTAATGCACACAAATTATCACACAACCATATGCAGGAGTTTAACATACTTGGTTGGAACAAATTATTATTAATAACAAAAAGGATTAATATAGCACCAACATATTATACAGCGCTGTACATTAAATAGGGGTCGCAAATGACAGACAGATACAGACAGTGACACTGAGGAGGAGGAGAGGACCCTGCCCTGAGGAGCTTACAATCTAGGAGGGTCAATGATTGGACAGGAAAAAAAAATCCCAGAGATGGCCCTGATGAAACCCTCTAAATGTGGTGCCTGCAAAGGTCAGGGCCATGTTTACAAATGTCTGACTCACATCAGCTTCTCACCTTGTGACTACACAAGGTACAATGTTGAACAATGATCGCTGGGAAAAAGAAATGCCAACAGCAACCTAGGCCAAGTTACCAGGTGCTTTTTAATGTGAAAATAAACAGCATTTAGAAAAATAAAAATATAACCTTACTGCTTATTATGATGAGTAAGAAATCAATTTTACAATCAGGTCTTTAGGGAACCCTGCTATAAATTACTATTTCAAAAGAATTCTATACGTCCGAGTCTTGCACTGTATAGGATAACAATGAGGTCGCCCACAAAACAGAGAATGAGGCAGGAGAGAAGAGAAGAAGGGGTGAGAAGGCAAACAAGTTCTACTCCACTTCTATGGCCAAGCAAAAATAAGCAATTACCCCCCAGTCCAGCAGGAACTACTGCAAGGGTGTAAACTCTGGTAATCCCAACAGGGTTTATCTTAAAAACTGAAAACAATTTTGGAACTTAGATGTTAAAGCTTATATGCATATTAGGTTATTGGGTTTAAATGTACTCTAAATAATACAGAATACACTGCATAGCTAGAAACCTTACCGAGCACGATTTCAACAAATACCAATAAACAGAGGAAGAAAAACAACAGGTAAAACATAAAATAACAGCATATAACCATTGCACCCACAGTCATTGCACAGCTCATAACCATTACAGCTGAGGTTATTCAAGGCCTTTACCTCACGCTGATTTTGCAAGGTCACAAACACCAGCATTCATTTATTTATGGAATAGTATCTAAAGGTGTTTGCTACCTTTTAAGATCTTCTGGGTTTCTTATAAACAGCAGACAAAATGTGCCCTTAGCTTAGACTCGCCACCAGCTATGGACTTCCACAATATAAAATCAGACTTACAAAACAAACTAATCTATAATAGATTTATTATTAATGTTCCACTTTTACAAATACTAAATCAAGCAGATGATTATTGCAGAAAGGGACAGGGGATGTCCCCTTTAAAATAATGTGTCTTACCTGCCTGATTGCTGTTGGTTTCTGAAGAGAAATCTAAGCATATGCAGCATCAGGTTTGCTTGCCAGGGAAAGCCGGCAATCAGGGTTTCATTTGCATGTGCCAGAGATGAACGAACTTGCAGCCATACTAGCAGCGCTTAAGATATTTGCCAGGAAGAAGAAGGAAGATGGTGGTGCCTTGTGATGGGACGCGAGTTGTGCAGCTTTAGTTTAGTTTTCAATGGTCACATTCTGCAACAATAAAAAGTTCCCTGAATGTTTATACCAACCTGACTGTTCCTGGAATATTTTCTTTCCTGGGGAACTATGGTGGCCTGAATGACTTCACATCTGACATATGTTTGGGTATGTCAGCTGTGCTCTGTGGTTACATTTGTCAGTCCATAAGTCAATACAGGATACAGCAGGGGCAGCCAGAAAACCTAACAAAATAAAGTGGTGGATGCAGGCATTCTACACTTTTGGATGCCTAGGCAATCACAATTGATAGGGAGAGCAGAGCCATCCAGGATAACTACATCACGCATCCCAGGAGGCTCTGGGTGCTCCTTCTGCGCATGCCCTAATCTCAGACATGCACAGAAGGGGAATAGGGAAAGAGATGCCAATCTCTCGCACTGGCGCAGTGAGACCGGCTTTTTTTTTTTTACTCTTTACAGTGGGCTACGTCATCCAATCTCGCACCTGTTCAGTGCGAGTTCCTGTGACGTGCCAAGCAGACCGAAGAAGGGAGAAAAGAATGATGATGGCGACGCCCAAAGCTTTCTCAATTCCTTTATTAATATTACACGGCATTTATACAGCGCCAACATATTACGCTGCGCTGCACAAAGTCCATAGTCATGTCACTAGCTGTCCCTCAAAGGGGCTCACAATCCAATGTCCCTACCATAGTGATATGTCTTTAATACAGTCTAGGATCAATTTTGGAGGGAAGTCAATTAAACAAATTGCATGGTTTTGGGATGTGGGAGGAAACCCATACAAACACAGGGAGAATCTGTCAACTCTCAACCCAGATTCAAATCTCTGAGCCGCCGTGCTGCCCCATGCAACAACTCATTTTTTATAAGTGGGTACCCCAGTTTTTACCTGTAACACAGTTCAATGTATATATAACAAATATAATTGCACAAACATGCTTAAGTGTTACCTATGTTTTACTAACAGTGTCTGCTTAGCACCTTGATGCAATGCAAGCAGATTGACATAGGAAACAATAAGAAGTACGATCCCCACCTGAATGGAAAACATAGCCCAGGACTTAAGCTGCGTACACACGTCAGATTTTTCTCGCCCGATAATCGGCATCGGCCAGATATCGGGCGAAAATCTGGCGTGTGTACAGTCGGCGTCGTCCATCGTCCGAACGACCATCCTGGCGGATCCACGAACGATGAACGACAACCGATCCTAATGAAAGGGAAGGGGGAGAGCGCGCAGCAGGGTGCCGCTCCGTCGTTCTCCCCCTCCCCTCTCCATAGAGCAGAACGGTGCTGTTCATACATCGTGTAGTCCTTTGTTGTTGGAAAGGATCGTGAAAGATCCTTTCCAACGACAAAAATTGCACGTGTGTATGTGGCTTTAGGCTGTTTCTTCAAAACAATCAAACAAGCCGGTCAGCTTTTGTGAACCTTTTCTATTGCTAACAGTTAAGACGCTGGTTTAAATGACAGCAATTTTAACAAGTGAATATTTGTACATACTATTAGCTTTTCCATGCGTCAACGGTGCAAATAATTTCAAGAAAAAACTAGCACAATGTTTAAGGACCGGAGTGGAGAGCACAGAACATGACTTCCATAATAAGCCTGATTGCAGGATATTATAAAAGATACCAAAATATACAAGCAGGCACCCGGGGATTCTATACAAGCCTTTCATATTCTTATACTACCCTATTGTTCTTACAACACCAAATGGTAACACCAAATTGTAGGTGAAACCTCGGTTAGAGAGGCGCACACACAACGCTTCAGGTTAGCAGAGAACACCTGTAAAACGATCTTACACATGACAACTTTCATGTACTCAATATAAACTTATTAGTAAAAGCTCTTTGTTTACACAATGTTACAAACTACAGTGTTTTCCCGGGTACACCCCCCAGCACTTTTCAGTACCCGGCTGTTTTTGGATGGTTACTGAAAAGATGGGTCACAATACAGTAGCTTCCACCCGCCTACAATTTCTTCACACCCAGCCTAAAAAATAACATGCTGGGGTGAACACTGAACTATATATTGCTGCTAACCCCAAAACTCATCTTGCTGGTCATTACAACCTGCAAAGCTCACATGCTCCATCGCTATCCAAATTCATAATTGTCTCATCAAGCCCTACAATATAAAAGCACAGCAAAGCCACGGAAGGTTAAATCTTTGCCAGAGGCCAAACACAACGTCGGCTCTGGCTGATACTCATGCAGACAGGTGCACAAAGCACAACGGTGAAACGAATTAGCAGCCATGTAAATGTTCGGGTTAGCAAATTTGCATAAAAACAAAGCAAACGCCAGTAACGATTTGCTGCTTATTCACAAAACATACATGAGGACAACAAGCTCAATCTAATACCAGAAACAAAATAATATAAAATGTATGAATCATCTGGAGTTCGAAAGGATCGTAAGTGAAAGTTTCTGAATCCAGCAGTAAAACAAAAAAAATAAAAAGGGTTTCCTCAAATGTCAGCCTCATTGGATAGATTTGACAGCACATGAACAGCTGAGCAATCAAAACATTACATAGAAACACTGACTTTATTTACATGGCTATTACATAATACCAGCCAACAAGAAAAGAACACAAGTGGACACGTTTGTGAAATGCAGAGTAATGTAATATACTGAAAAACCTGCATTAGGGAAACCATTTATCTTATTATAAACAGGAACAATAGGGTTGTGACGAAGCACTTAAAATCCAAAAAACAGGGTAAGGTTATTGTCTTCTGTTGGATGAAATTTGTTAATTCATCAGCTGCAATTGCTGCAAACAAAAAAAAGGCGCAGAGCGACGATCAGCTCATAAACCCTGCAACCTGTCAGGGAATAAGCTTCACCGGCTATAGAGAAGGAAGTACAAGGAGTTGCTTGGAGTTGTGGCCCCCAGACACAACGCTGAAAGTGTATAAAATGATCACTAGGCATAAATCCCACTTAAAGACACAGTGTCTGTGGGGCTTGGTGCCAGTGTAAAACAAACTCTACCATAAAATGTCAGGGAAATTCTGCATGTTAGTGATTCTTGACCTTTTTAACATAGGAGAACCCTTGAAATATCTTTCAGGTCTTCAGAGAACTCCTCCTATAATTATTATATCCACAGCTCACAGTATAATATTGTGATAATCAGAATGCCTCTTATATTGCTGGACATTGGGAAGAATGTCACCCTTACAGATAGCCAAAAAGATCATCGGTGTCAGCTAAACTGACCTGAGAGGTACAAACTGCACAAGGAACCCCCAGAAAAGTCTGGAGGAACCCTGGCTGGGAAACACTGATACGGTACACAGCGAGGAGACCTCTTTAGCCAGATTATTGCCAGAGCAACTGGACCACCCAAGGACGGATTATTCTGCTCATAGTGTTGCTTTATATTCCTGGCTGAAATGCTGCCGAATACCACTTGCCAACAAAGTTAATCCCAGGGGCACAGATAAGGAGTCAATCTTAAAACAGAGCATAACTCCTTACTAGATGGTAAGAAAGACAATATCAGATGAGCTTTTCAATAAATGTTGTGTTTCCTATGTACAATAAGGGACTAATCACCTATTTAAAAAAAATAAAAAAAACCTCAGAAATGAAATGGAGTAATTCTTGGGATACACTTATTTTTGATAATAGTTTTAACTAGGAATAAAAACATGATATTGTAATAAAATTTAAATAAATATGTATTGCCCTGCAAAGAATATGCCGTCCCACATATCCACACGGTGACCTTTTCATATTTGGGATAAAAAAAACATGGGTGAAACCACAACATGAAGACAAGAAATTCCTGTAGTATCCAGTGCACCCAGCCCAACCCATATGCACCGATCTCAACATAAGGCTGAAACATGTAAGGACCTACTAACTGGACAGACCTCGGAAAGGACGCGACACAATCCGCATCCTCACTACTGCAACTACTTTACATTATTTCTACAAGTATATTGTTATAACTGCTTTGGAAAATTTGTCGTTTTGTTTTAAAGTAAAAAGTTATGATCACAACTGCACCCTGAGTTAGTTCTGGTGAATTGAATTTGGATATTTTTTTGTTTTCTTAACCTTAACTCGATCCACTAATGCGTAAAGGTTTGATGACATATATAAGCAAATCTTTTTTGATGATGCACAAAAACTTGCACCTGCAAATTACCGTGCATTGCATGCAGATTTACCATAGGCATTTCACCAGTCTGTTGTTTTAAAGTGAACCTGTCATGGAGAGGCAGGTCCTGGCATTGCTCCTCCTGAAGATACTAGATGTCTGGCTGTGTTTAAATCAAAAGTTTGGAGTAAAAGACCCAGAACAAGCATGCTACAACAAACGGACAATTTATTATACAATTTCCAAAGCAAGCTTTGGGTAAGCTACTCAGACATGAAGCCACAGCATCACAGCCAGGAAACTAACATTTTTAAAGAAGAGTTTGCAGTGGCAGCCGTCATTAATATCTCATGACCGATTCTCTTTGAATTGGATTTTTAGAAAAAGAATTGAGGTAGCTGAATTTCTTCTGCTGAAACAATGGGGTATGTATCTGCTCACAAAAAAATTAAAACATTCTGTGAGCATTAGGAAAAGTTTAGGAGGCCAGTAGGTTAGATCAGCGGTCAATAATCGTAATGGTCCACAGAAAAATTTGGACAATATTTGCAATTTGATATTCTGAATGACAATATTTGCAATTTTTATGCTTTATTAATAAAACAAAAATATTATTCCAATAAATTCTGATATTCTGAATGACAATTTTTGCCTTTATATTGCACTAAATTCACAAACTGTACTTGAGACGGAAAAACAATGGAGGCGCAGTGTGACGTCAGTGTAGTATTAAGTTGTATGAGGGAACCGTTGCAGAGCCGTACGCTTCAGTATTGTTTCCACCATTACAACAGTCACCCCGCTCCACCAATACCCATTCTCATCCAATTGTTTTATTTTACTTGTTTATTTCTCAGATGATCTTTTAGGTGAGTATGACCATAACTGTGTATTTTCTTTACCGGTTATATTTAATGGCATCAAATAGTATGACTTTGATAGCTATCATTTCTTGTTTGGTCTTAGATTCGAATGAAATAAACCCATAAGTGAGAAAACGCTAACAAATATTTTGAATTTCTTTAGTAATACCAAAGATAATGCAACTAATGATAATAGTAACAATAGTAATACTTCACTTAACCGTGAGCTGATCAATGAATCAGAGCCTCCACTGTCCTCATCAGGCACTATAAGATCATTATTTTACAAATGTAGTTACTTTTTTAAAAAAATTCATATTAATGTTCCACGGGATTTAAATTCATGAATTTAGTGTACAATGAGATCGGAAATGTTGCAAAATTTGCAAAAATTATATTGGTGACAGTAGTAAAAGGTCAACTGTAGACGCTGCATCCACAGTCATTTTAACTTAAAATTTGGACAATATTTGCAATTATGTTTTATTAATAAAACAAAAATAATATTCTAATAAATTCTGATATTCTGAATGACAATTTTCGCCTTTATATTGCACTAAATTCACAAACTATACTTGAGACAGAAAAACATGTATACAAATTATACATTAAATTACAAGCTATAAACTAGCAGTACTTTAGTTAAGTAGTTACTCCTAAAAGGCAATATTGAGGGCAAAATTATCACCCACCAACTATTTAACTTTTGCTTGTATAACGTAAATTAGAAATCCACGTTATGTGTCCCTTTGCTTCTTCCTTATAGCCACGCTTTATGTACTAACTGGGTCCCTTATTGTACCATCATCAAGCTGCCGCAATCATCAAGATCCTAAAGAAGTCCCTGCCGCTAGACAGCCAATAGAAAGGCTTCATATATCATTACGAAATGCACGGAGAACCCCCTTATAGGAAAGCAAACAGCCAGACTTGAGACCTGCTTGACTGCAAGATTTGCAGGCAGAACCAAAATTTTGCTGGTGTTTCCAGGCCATTCAAATATCCCATTCTTCAACGAAAATCCAGGCCAGAGTAGCAATAACCTCAGTGCTCTCCCCAAAATTCTTTTAAACTGTAAGGAAAGAAGATAAAGGCGAGTGGCGTGCTCTTAACTTTTCAGTAACCACCCGAAAACAGTTGGGTGGTGCGCCCGGGTAAAAGCTAGGGGGAACCCTGAACCTTATTATAAATCACTACACTCCTTTAAGAGCTATTCTGTCATAAAAATGATTATATGAACATGGCATACTGCACACATGTCAAAAAAATAATGTGAAATATTTTATCAGCTCCAAAAAAAAATGTATATTAACCAAACCACAAAATGAGATTATTATCAATACAGTAACAAGAATCTAGTAAACAGTATAAGAAGCAAGCCTGTCAGTCCTGATAACTCAGCAAGTGGTGGGACAAAGGCATGCTAGGTCAGCATACAGTACAATGACCTATTAGGATGACAGCGGGCATAGCAGTACACCAAGGTGGTAGGTGGCAACACTGGGTATCTAGTTGGCGCACACAAGTAGGAGGAAGCACATGACCACAGACAAGTTAGGGAAGGAACATAGGGAACGTTGTTCATGGCCCTACACAAATCCCCTACATTACATTTGGACATCCCCAATGACAAGGGTTCAAAGTATTTGTTAGTCTACACATAATAAATCTTACTACAGGAAAGATCCAACGTTACCCTTCCAGTGATAATATTGAGTATCATAAAAAAAAAAAAATTAGTATTACTTCCCTAATGCCTTGCATTTGCAGGCTTCCTCCTCTCCATGCAACTGATGCCACCAAAGCCGCCATCCTTTATTGCAGGTACTCCGAGGTCATCATGTACAATGCGGGATTGGCTGTCTTGCATTATAAATGTGGACACAGGGAGACTGCCCCATAACCCAGATTACCAGAGATGAAAGTATTGAATGCCGAAGAAGAGTGGAACTATGTAAATAAAATTGTTTTTAATGGTATCCTAAACAAAAAAAAAAAAAAGAATATTATTCTTGAAGAGCTTAGGAATCCCTGTTACAAATGTATGAATTTTAAAATAGACACACATATTAGCAGATGTCTTTGTCACCATAGACTACAATAAAATCCATGCACAGGTACCAGTATAACATGTATGGTATAGAGGAAAGGGCATAGGTGGCTGTGTATGATACATCATGTACATAGTAGGGGGATCATTATAGGCGTGCATATACCATGTACAGAATAGGGGGTGCCAGTATACTTCGTACAGTACAGCCGAACAGCACAGGCACCAGTTTAACATGCCGGAAGAGCTACTACAAAGATACATGGGGATGGTTTTTTATGAAAATGTGCACACTGGGGAGATGCAATGAGGTTACACTATAAAATGCACAAAGGCAGTGAGTGCACCCATCACAGGACTGGGAAAAGCATGCTCAACATGGTAATAAAGTACATCAAGACAGCACGATATGTACAGTGCAATGCACTACAGACAGTACATAAATGTTACATAAAGCAAAGAGATGGAGAGACGCAAGAAGTGCAAGGGCACAGGTCTAACATGGTAGAGAAGGGCTACAATGAGAGTATACAACACAAAGGAATACAATAATATATATATAAAAAACATTAAACGGTTTGTGTTGCAGAGAGTTGCTGAGTAACTATGGCATGTACATTACACATCATTGACTCAGGGCCCTAGATGGGATATACCATAAGGGATCACCATACAACCAGTGCAGGAAAAGAAAGGCTGCAATGTATTGTGTTATATGCCATGCACAGCACTGGGTCTGCAGAAATAGCACACAGACCTAACCACATACAATATACAGCTGCGGGACAGGTACATGTTTATGGCATCGGGATCAGGGAGACCAAAGAGAACATGCAAATCACAAAACTCTGCTATGACAACTATAAGACAAAACATCATTGCATGTGTAGTATAGCAAGGAGGGCACATACACAGAACACACACAGGAAATGAGCAGATGTATATACAGAGCATCCCACACAAAGCTCTGCTATGACATGTACTGAACTGCAGGGAGGGAGCACAGGTCATATACAAAATACACACAGGAAACGAGGAACACAGACCGTGCTATGACATGTATAGAACACACAGGAGGTGAGGAGAGTACCGAGCATCAGGCTGGGGGTTCTGCTCATATACCCAGCACTGACCTGCGGTAAGAGCCCCGGGGCCTGGTATACAAAACACACACATATGACATGTATACAACACACACATGTGACAGGTATACAACACATAAGAGGGTATAAAGAGCACAAGGCCAGGGTTCTGCTTTGATATATCCTGCAAATGATCTGCAGTCAGTGCACCCATGCCATGTAGAGGACACACAGGAAATGGGAAGAGGGAAACAAAGCACAGGCCAGGGTTCTGCTATGACAGAGAGGAAGCACAGGTCACAAAATATACACAACAAATGAGGAATACAGAGCACTGGGTTCTGCTATGATATACCCAGCACTAATGTGCAGCACCCAGGCCTGGTATTACACACACATAGGAGATGGGCAGAGTACCCCGAGAACTGAAGCGGGGTCCTGCTATTACATATCAGCATTGAGCTGAAGTGAGCAACCGGAGCGTGGAAGAGCACAAAGCCAAGGCATTGCCAGCACTGATCTGCTATCGGTGTACCCAGGGCCCGGCATGACATGGGCAGGCAGAGGGGGCCCTGCAGGGGATGTACAGTGTACCCAGGCCGGTATGACAGGGAGGTATGAGTGTTACCCCTACAGGGGGGGGGGGGAGAGTATGAGTATTGCCCCCTACAGGGATGGGGTATAAGTGTTGCACTGTAAAAAGGCAGATCAGTGAGGGAGGGTATAAGTGTTGCCCCGCACAGGGGTGAGTGGGGGTGGGGTATAAGTGTTGCCCCACACATGAGTGGGGGTATATATGTTGCCCCATACATGAGTAGGGTATAAATGTTGCCTCATGCATAGGTGGGGGTATATATGTTGCCCCATACATGGGTGGGGTATAAATGTTGCCCCATGCATAGGTCGGGGTATTTATGTTGCCCCATGCATAGGTGGGGGTATATATGTTGCCCTATACAGGGGCAGTTGAGGGAGGGGATTGCCCATGGCTCGCAGTGACATTTCAGGCCCAGTCGGACCGGCTGCTTTCTTACCTCAGCTCCGGGCGGGGCGGCCGTGCAGTTGCTAACCGGACTAGGGATGAGGCCTCCCCCGTTGCTAGCTCCGCTCACCGCCCCGTGCTGTCCACGCAGCGCCGCCGCCTTCACCTCCCCGCTACTGCCGCCTCCGCCCCGCTTGTTCTTCCTCCGCTTAGCTCCTCTCTTGGCGTCGGCTGGGCTCATGTCTGCGCTCTCTAACCAGGGGGTTAAACCTGAACCACAGCGAGCGTTACCAGGCCTCGGCTCTATGATCTCCGGGCTCACCGCTTCACCAGGGCCGCTGGACAATCCCAACTCAGCGACCACAGCAAAGCCGAGCTAGACTCCAATATGGCGGACTACAAGGAGGAAAGCTATTCCCGTCTTACGCACACACGTCAGCACGTAACTCGGCGTCAACGTTCTGCTGTTACTGATGCTGCCATCTTGCGGTAGTAGTGGAAACTGCAGGCTGCAAATTGGAAAATTGGAGAGGCAGAGACTACAAATCCCAGCATGCTTCACTTCTAAAAAGTGAACCTGAGCTCAAAAAAAGAACTGAATTATAGAAATTTTAATTTTTTAACTTGTCAGGCATTTCCCAAGCAGGGGGAATTTTAACTTAATAAAAAGCCTTTGTATAGATAGAAGACTACAGAATATTAGCCTGTTCCAGGGATGTGTTCCTGCGCCATCTAGCGGTTTTCTGTAATACTGCAGCACAAAATATCTGGTGCCCCAGTGGGCAACTTCTTTAGGGCCCATTTACAGTATTGTGTGTTGAAAAGGGCTGGTTCAGATGCTCCTGCATAGCTCTTTACAACTGGCACCATGCCATTATTATTATTATTAATATTATTATACAGGATTAATATAGCGCCAACATATTACCCTGCGCTGTACATTAAATAGGAATCTGCTCAGACCACAGCACTCTTGAATAACCATCGTTTGCAAATTTCGTCTGCTCACTGCCGCTCCCATTCATTCTCTATTAGGCACCCATGGGTGGATGCTGTATGTAACATCTCTCCCAAGGTAGTAGTTCACTGGTGTAGAGTACAGTTTTATTTATAATAATAATGTCTCACCAACAACAATGTCTTACCAATATACATATACACCTTTTATAAGATTGTAAGCTCTTCAGGGCAGGGTCCTCTCCTCCTCCTGTGTCACTGTCTGTATCTGTTTGTCATTTGCAACCCCTATTTATTGTACAGCGCTGCGTAATATATTGGTGCTATATAAATCCTGTTTAATAATATTATTAGTAATGTGCAATGTTTCTCAACCAGGGTTCCAGAGGTTGCTAGGGGTTCCTTGAGCAATTTGTGACAACACAAACATAAATGTAATCACTTTTCTTATTAGAAGTAATTTGTAATAATCAGGGTTTATTGATATTCATGCCTTTGTTTTATTTTTTCTTGCTTGGTAAACCTGTAATCACCATGAGAGTAAGTTAGGGAAAACTTCTCTAATGGAGGCCTAGATAGAAGAAAAAAACGATTGTGGTTGTAACTGTTCCCTTGTATATCCGAAACTAAAAAAGAAAAGCATTTGGCATCTTCACAAGGCGAGAGCAGCAATGGCAGCTGTCATGTTTCCCTCAGTACAGGTTTCCTTTAATGAATATACTGCCAGCTCTCGTCTTTTCAGCTGTTTGTTCTCTCGTCTTATGTGTTTCTTTGATCAGGAAATGAGGAACATCTGCAGCAATGCCCAGCGGAGGTGCAATCAGTTTCTTGTGGTGTATCATTACAGTTATCATACCGGTGTAATAATTATCCTATTAACCAATTCATTGCATAGAGGATGGGAACATCCTTAGTAATGCAAAATTTCATCTAAAAAACAAATAAAAAGGAATAACCTTTTAAAAGATACAAATCATTTTTTTGGTTGTATTATTCACCTTTAATCCAAACCCCCCACCTACCGTAAATTCTTTATTTATCCCAATAGATGTCCTGTATTATTTAACCTACTTCCTCTAAATTCTAAATCATCCCAAACCCACCCCAGCTTGTGACTGGGCATAGAAAGTAGAAACTTTCTCACTGTCACTCTGCTTTCTCTTTCTATCGTTATGCTTGCCGTCAACACATGAACTGTTCTTGTGTTGCTTTTTCTTCTCATACGCCATCCCTGCTGCACGGAGACTGCAGGACACTGATACCAGAAAAAAAAAACAATGACATTAAAAAATATTACCATTTTAACTAACAAAAAGAAATCACACCAGTTTTTTTACTTGACAAAGCTCACTATGGCACTGCTTGGATTCTTTGTCTGAACATAAAGGCTCATAGCTACCAGGTGTCTTAGATTCTGCAATTTCAGACATTTCAATGGCTGTCCCACAGCATCCAGGGCACTCTGTAGAATGGTAGTAGGAGCTGAAATGTATACCTGTTGTATCTACATGCCTATAAGGAACTATTGGGTGGAGTAATCCATTGTTCAACAGTATGTATGTAAGTCGATCCCTGATGTGGAGTATCATTTCCAACTGTTACCAGGAGTTGTAATTCTGTGACCAGCTACAGGTTGTATTTTACCTTTGCTGGTCACAGAACACCGGTCATTCCTCCCAAAGACACGAGTAATGGTGAGTTCTTCCTCCAATAGACACCAGTGAGATTTTGATGGTGAGTTCTTCCCCCAATCCCCCAATGGACACCAGTGAGAATAAAAATCTTATATTGATATTCTCTCTCTATATATATATATATATATATATATATATATATATATATAGTGTCCCAAAAGTAACTACACGCTTCCTTTTTTCTATTTCGTTCCAGGAATCATTCAGAGAGACTTGACAACTTTGGCTTTGCAGTTTTTGTAAGCCAGGGGTGTCAAACTGTGGCTCAAGGGTGAAATCTAGCCCTCAAAGTCTTTTTTTTGCCCCCAAAGGAATCCTAAATATGAACTGCAGCTGGCCCGCTGCTGCATTGAAATAATGCCGCTACTACAATTCCCGGCATTACTCGCTTCTATAGACCAGCGGGCTCTCTGCCTATGCATGGCCCCGCATTGGACTGTGTTAAAGACGCAAGTAATGCCGGGAATTTTAGTAGCTGTGCTTTTTCAATGAAGAGGAAGTTCCAGCGGCGGGCCACTCATAAGATTTAGCCGGGCATTGGCCGTGTCTGGCATTTCCAGCACTCCCCCTCAGCTGTATTTTTCCTTGCTACTCCAAGGCATGGACTTGAATGGTTGGATTTTCATACAAGAATATTGTTATTATTATTGTTAGCCTGTGCAAAGAGGTTACCATTGACATTTATTTCAGAAGGCTACACATAAAGAAAGAGGCACAGGATTTTTTCTTAATAAAATTTTAGAAAAATTCTTATGCCTCTTTCTCTATTATAAGCTTGTTCCAGATTGAATGTGAAGCAAAACCTCTTTGTTTCCATATGAAAAGGATTTATATCTAATGAGAAGGAAAAACTTCCTCAATTTTTTCAATAAATTTCAAGGTTGGCCAATGACTTTGTCTAAGTTTTTAATTTTGGCCCTCTGTGAATTTGAGTTTGACACCCTTGTTGTAAGCATATCATTCCCTTAACCGTAACCCCATGCCACTCTTGAGGTAGAATAAAAAAAAACCTACCTGCTCCTTATGATCCAGCAGCGTCCTCTAGCGAACCCCGGCCGGCTTCTGCATCACATCCTTGGCTTGATCGATGTGATGCGTAAAGCGTCGGTACACTGGGGAGGCGTACATTGTAATCTGCTTTTAAAATATTGATCACAATTATAAAGTTATAAAAAATAAATCCAAATATTAAATCCAAAAGTTTATTCTATTATTGTAACCTTGTTTGGACAAATTAAAAAAAAAGTTTACATTTTTTAATAAAGTTTATTTTATTTATAATTATTTATTATATTAGAATTTATGGTTTCTGTTTTAAACTTTATCATACCCGGGAGTTATCCCTAAGAATTACAGGCCTAAAATATTAAACAATAAATTAAACAATGTACCGCTTTTAAAAAAAAAATACTGACATAATTGGACTGCCAGGGGGGTTAACTATGGCTCGGCCTTTGACATTGGAGCAGCGTTGCAAAAATATGAATAAACTCAGTTTCTCATGTCACTCCTCGCCTGAAGTTTTGGAACAGCAAACTCCTGCAGCACCTTCAGGTAATTTTCCCCTGTAACAGTGATCATGGTACCAGATGCATCCCGGAAGAAAAGTGGTCCAATTAGCCTAGTGCTAGACATTGCACACCAAACCACCAACTTCAGGGAGTATCGTTCATGCTCGAGAATTTCTGCTGGGTTTGATTTTCCCCAAAGCGTTGTGTCCGTTAACCCAATCGGAGAGATGAAAGATAGACTCGTCGCTGAACCAAAGTTTACCAAGAGCTGAGGGTAATTTTGGTAATGGTGTGGGACTGATTCACACATTTCCACACGAGCATCATAATCTTCCGCTTAATGTTTTTGAACATCCTGAAGTCGGTACGGGCAGAGCTTTATCATTCTCTGAAGCATCCGCTGAATCAAGCTTTTGTTGATGTTGAGTTCCAGTGCAGCCTTCCAGATGGAATTTCCCTGGCTTTACGTGAACGCCTGCTCCAGAATTTCATTGTTTTCATTGGTGCCGGTAGTAGCCGGCCTTCCACTGCATGGTTTGTCAAGAACAGATCCTGTTTCAAGAAACTTGCCATAGATAGCATAAATTGTGTTACCCATTGGAGCAGTGTAACGGCCATAAAGCTACTCAAACTCGCACTGAACTGCAGACGGGGACTGCAAAACTTCTTGCCAAGCAGCAATTTTGCAATGCTACTCCAATGTCAATTGGCGAGCCATGGTTAAGCGAATGATACACTTACAAAAATGTAATGTGTTGGAAAAATGCTTGACTGGCAACACCTCTTCCTAATGAAAAAATAAAAATTACATTTAAAGCGACACAGCTGCTGTCAAACTATTGCAAAATGTGAAAAAATTGTTTATTGTCTACTTACAATGCAATGACTACAACCAGTTGTGGAAAAAAAATTCAACATAACACATTGCAAGTAAATACAAAAAGAAACCTTCCTAATTCGATTAATAATGAAGGAAAAAGTAGGGAATTCCTGGCATAAGCACTTAATTAAAAGAGATTTCAGATTTTATTATAAGCAATTTACATAAAACAAAAAACTATGTTTGTGCTTTTATGTATTTTATTTTTTGCTGTTTTTATGTAAATTGCTCTATATAAAACCTGAAAACTCTTGTTTATTAAATGCTTATGCCGGGAATTCCCTACTTTTCATTCATTACCTATGTAATTAAGACAATTCAGGTTTCGTTTTGTTTTTTTAGTTTTGGGGTTATGGTTTCAGCTCCAGGGACACCTCGTCCTGCCTCACAGGTACTACTATTGTGCCATCACTGTGATGGGCACCCTCACTTTCTATTAGTAACGCCGATGATGAGAGGGTGCTCAGTTAATATAGGCAGTGTAGGTAAGTACAAGTCAAATACTTATCAATGCCAACTTTGAGACCAATTTTACTTTCTTATAGAGCTAGTAGCTCAAGAAGAAACTTTAGCATGAATCACTTCCAAAGATGTTGAGTGCTTAAGTCTCCCCTCTGCTAGCTGTGGCTTCCTCCAGGCTGCTACAATCACCAATAAGTTCCTGCAAATCTTGACTCCAGGGCCTCCGATGGTGGGGATGTTGCGCCACTAGTTATTGCCAGGTTTCAGTCCTTGGGCACACCAAGGTGGGCAAAACACAGTACCAAATCACAAAGAAGCAAGCAAGGGAAGTCAGGTCACACGCTAGAGGTCAATTGCCAGGGATCCAGGAGACAGACACTAGTGACACAGGGGCCACTGGAAGCACATGTGATGCAGGGATATCCACAGACAGACAGGAACACTGGAACAGCACAGGGAAGTTGGCTGGGAACCAACAGACTGGATAATGAGGGGTTAACGCAGGAGCTGGATAGGGGAAACACTGAATTAAGCACTAGGAGAACAGGAACTAGCTCAACAGAACTAGGGGCTCGGCCCAATGGAGACATGTTGCACGAACACTGAGTGTAGTGTGAGCTAGCTAAATAGCCAGGGATAGTCCAGAGGCTATTTTCTGATTGGCCAGCGAAATTGATAAAGCTTGGAAACAGAGGCACGCCCAGCGTCAGAGACTGCGTAGGAGAGGGGCGTCTGCGCTTTAGTGAGGAAGAGGTAAGTGTGACAACCTGCCTGTTCACATTCATCTGTCCTCGCTATTTTTTGGCCACTGCCATCTTTGCCTTGTTATTGTTCTAAAGCTTTCAAAAACAACCTCAGGTGTAGATATTAAAGGTGCAAATTGCTTCAACATAACATTATTTCTTGTGGTAGCCTTCACACTGCATATTTGTAGAATCTTTTACTGTTTATGCACAGTATCGCCCTTCTGTACTTATGGTGGTGTGACACTGATGCACCTTCTCTCCTTGGTTGATCACAAAGCACCTTATATTTTGTGAATACCCAGAGTACCCAGTGATTGACCAGGGAGGAAATGAGTACAAACTTATGAGCAGTTTTATTCAGTCTTACAAACTATGTACAACTCGAGCTGTTTTAAGCAATGGGCATAAAACATCTTTACCCAAATCATTTAATTATTTATATGATTCCTAACATATTTCAGTGTACTATTAGGAATAAAATCACCACCTTGATTCTATAAGAAACATTCCAACTCCATATTTTAGCACACAATCTCTTAGTTTTGCAAGCCTATTAAAAACTTACAGCATTCTGCATATTTTCTGGGAGTGCCCAAGGATTCGTCCATGCTGGGAAAAGGTGTATAGTCTCTTCGTATGTTTCACAGATTTTCCAATCCCGATTGAAGCGGGTCTTTTTCTTTTGCATTATACCAGTTTCTAAGAAAGCATACCGGAACTCCCTCCTTATCAGGTTTATTAGCTTGTATACCTGCTCAGTTGCTCCAACCAGAAACCCTCACTATCTCACAATGGTTCCAACGAATTAATGATATGTATATAATGAAGGATTTGACCACCTCCATAAGAGACACGGAAACCAAGCATAACCAGCATTGGTGTTATTGGATTTTATTCCGAGACTCACCCGATTACCCAGCTGTTCTTCAAAAGGCAATCTAAGACCCACCGTCCGTAATGTTTACACCTGTTTGTATGTTTGTCCGTTGGCTCGCTTATGTGGTCACTGAAATGGCCCTTTTGCATTCGAACTTGGTAAAGAAGACATTTCTCATTGTCTGCTATGATGTTTGCACTTCAGCACTGCAACCCCTATTTCCCTTTCTCTTTCTCCCCTGTATCAATATTCCAAAAAAAAAATAAAGTTCTAGTTGTGTTTTCTTGGACAGGTTCTTTCAATGTGTATTCTACACATATCTTCTATGTTGCTGTTTTATATTGTTATGTCAGTGGATTCCTGATGTTTACATGTTGGATTTCTATGCAAATGTTATTTGTGGTTCTTTTACTGTCTGTAAACTGTATTGTCCATGAACCTTCTCAATAAAGTTTAAATGCAAAAACTTACAGCGATATAAAGATGCATGAAAAAACACTAAATTAATAGGTTACTCGAAGTAGTTAACAGGAGCTGCAGTCCCAATGGCAAAGGACTATTTAATAGGCCTGCAGGAGGTAATGGGTAATTCATACAACTCTAAAATGAAGGTTAATCTGTAGGCTTTCTGACTTAACTAGCATTATATAAAAACATTTAATAATTCTAACCTAACTGTGAGGTTGATCCAGAATTCCTCTGCCAGTATCAATATTCCATACAAATTGATGGGTAAATATGAAGCATATTTCTGCTTCCTGCCATCTGCTCCTAGGAAGCAGACACTGGGGATCAGTATTTCAGATTGATAGTAAAGGTTGCTGACCCCTGAACTAGTGCAAGCTCTGGGAGTCCCAGCATTGCTGTCTTGTTGCCTACATTTGGAGATTGTAGAGTAATCCATAACTGAGAGCAAGCTCTAGGAGTTCCGCATGGCTGCCTCGTTGCCTGCTCTGTTCCTGGATGCAGAGATTGTAGCGTAAACCATGACTGAGTGCAAGCACTGAAAGTCCCAGTATTGCGGTCTCGTTGCCTGCTCTGTCCCTGGATGCAGAGATTGTAGAGTAAACCATGACTGAGTGCAAGCTCTAGGAGTTCCGGCAGTAAGCCTCATTGCCTGCTCTTTCCCTAGATGCAGAGATAGTGGAGAAATCCATGACTGAGTGCAAGCACTAGGAGTCCCAACATTGCTGTCTTGTTGCCTGCTCTCTCCTTGGTTGCAGAGTAAACCATGACCAAGTACAAGCACTCGGGAGTCCCAGCATTGCTATCCTGTTGCCTGTTCTGTGCCTAGATGCAGAGAATGTAGAGTAATCCATGACTGAGAACAAGCACAAGGGTCCCGGCATTGCTGTCTCGTTGCCTGCATTTGGAGATTGTAGAGTAATCCATGACTAAGGGCAAGCATTAGGAGTCCCGGCATTGGCTGTCATGTTGCCTGCTCTGTCCCTGGATGCAGAGATTGCAGAGTAAACCATGACCAAGTACAATCACTCAGAGTCCCAGCATTGCTGTCTTGTTGCCCGCTCTGTTCCTGGATGCAGAGATTGTAGAGTAAACCATGACTGAGTGCAAGCTCTAGGAGTTCCAGCCATACTGCCTCGTTGCCTGCCCTCTCCTTCATTGCAGAGATTGCAGAGTAAACCATGACCAAGTACAAGCACTCAGGAGTCCCAGCATTTGTCTCATTGCCTGTTCTGTCCCTAGATGCAGAGATTGTAGAGTAATCCATGACATAGAACAACCACTAGGAGTTTCAGCATTGCTGCCTTGTTGCCTGCTCCGTTCCTGGATGCAGAAATTGTAGAGTAATCCATGACTGAGAACACGCACTAGGAGTTTCAGCATTGCTGCCTTGTTGCCTGCTCCGTTCCTAGATGCAGAGTAAACCATGACCATGTACAAGAACTAGGAGTCCCGGCATTGCAAAGACACCCTCCAGAAAACAAAGTAATGAACAAACATTTCTTAAGGCCAACAAAAAAGTTCCTAATCTGTAAAAAAAAAGCAACAAAAATAGTAAAAAATGGACAGGTCTGATAATGTGTCTGTAAGAATATATTCAGCAAGAGAAGCTGTATCCTGGAATGACCTAATGCCAAAACTCTTACTACACACGCAGCATAAGCCCAGGACACATGATGCTCTATCCTCCTACTGGAAAAGGCAAATACTGTCAATAATATTCAATAAACACTTTTCTTGCTCATCTTGAAATCAGAGGACAAAAACATTTCATTAAAACCCTCCTACCTCCAGGGTTCCTGCACATTTATAATAGGGAAATGTCAAACCTGCTTGTACCCATTGCAGCTGGTTGGGGTTGAAAGAAAACACTGGTGAGGGCAGAAACAAAGTGAATGCGTCGGCTTTGCCTGCATTGGCCACTGGCAAAGTTTACATTTTTTGTATTCAGTTATATGATGAAAGGTAGTTTTAAAAGTTAGGATAAAAGTTTCAGGACCCATTTATATTGTTGCAATACAACATATTGTTGCACACCAAGGTGCCACACCAACTGTGTTGCAACACAATGCAATGCAGTACTGTGCATTGTTAAAAATACTGCATGCACCTTTTTAGTACACTAGAAGCCCAATCAAATGGATAGGCTGCCGCCACACAGTGCATGTTACAAGCACCACAAAAAAATGGGCCTGTGGTTTTAAGATGTAAGGATAAGCTGTCACAAGAGAAGCATGATGGTTACCACTGCTGTCTTTTTGAAGATGGTACTTGCCTGGTTAAAATTTTGACTTTTTAACCTTAACCCAAAATGTTATGCAGGCTTTGACTGCTATGTAAATGAAATCTTTATTAGCAGAGATGCAGCAGGTTTGGCGAACATCCAAATAGATCAAAAATCCAAATAGTAAAATTTTTCAGGTCTCAGCAACCCTGCCCCTGCAAAAAATCTACTACTTGCAGTTTTCACTCCAATAGGATGATCACTAAATTGCAGAAAATATCTATTAAAATAAATCTCCTTCTGTGTGGTGATAATATACTGTATAATGGTAGCCACCCCTTAGGATCATGTAATAACAAACAAAATAGGGATAGTGAAGTGAGAAAGATTGAAGACTATGGATAATAAATGTGTATTGATATTCAATATTCATACATATTCAAATTAAACATACAGTAAGGAGAATTGAGCATTCAATGCTATGGTTGTTTCTATAACAAAAAGAAGTGAGAAAATAGTCAATATTACTGAACAGGTGTGGGTAACAGATGTAAAATTCCTCAAGTACTAATAATCATTATGTAGGTCACTATGTAGGTCATTATGTAATCATTATGTAGGTCTCACTATCGATTGCTGAGAAAACGGACAAAAAAGTCTGCAAAATGCTTCGAATCGAATGTCGAATCATTTGTCAACATGTTTTTAAAACTACGTTTATGAATTTTTTTAGTAGACAATATATGTTAGATATGAGGATGCCTTTATAACATCGTGGAATAAGGACTTCCATGTTAGACATAGAGCAACTAGTTAGAGTATAGCCGTGTAGAGTCTTTTTACCCAACGGGTTTCACCACTAGGCTTCCTCAGGGTTATTATAAAGACGAAAAATGCTTAATGTTAGACAGAGTTGCAATTAGTAAGTCATGTGATGTTAGTTTAGATAATATAAAAATATACAGATCAATATGTATGGAGGTAAACTAATGTTACCATCTAAAGAACAATAAATCATCTTTTATTTTTGATAGTAAACATATCTATAAATGTATGTTCAGACAGATTAAATTGTCAGTTGTCAAATTCATCATGAATTTGTATTAATAATCTTGATAATAAATGACAGTAATAAATCATACAGTAAAAACTGATTCATTAGTGATCACTGTAGAAGTGCCCCTTTACATTGTTGGCCAGGATAGTTAGAAAACCTATTCCTAATTGATCCTGGAACCCCTAGCAGTCCTAAAGGCTTGTAAAGCATCTAAGGGATTTGCTATTGTAATTAAAAAACAACCAGATTTTGGACCTTGGTAAAAAGAAAAAAAAAAATCACCACTCATTTACGGTATTTTCTATTGGAGATTGCCAATTTGTTGAACCCTGTAGGGCTTTAGCTAGTAGTAGCAAGTCACATTCAGCTGGGCTTGTTATTTCAATGCTGAAGTTGTTTCAGGGCTTTCCAAGCAGTGAATCCTCTTTAACACTACAAGAACAAGTCCAGTTGAATGAAACAATCTACTACTAGATATACAATGACCTGGATTAGGAACCTTCATAGACATCCATAAACGTTTGTAATCCTGACAGCACTGGTAAAACGCAGGATCACCGGTTCATTCAAAACCTGAAGATCATAATTAAAAGTGATGATCACATTGGGAGAAGTGTATGGGGGTTGAACACAATAGCACTGTTGTTTTAATAAGGCTTTTATGGTGAGCCACCAAAATCAACCCATTATAATTTATCCACTTGTGTAATGTGTGATTTTTACATAATGGGCCTGACTTATTAAACTAGGCTGGAGAGGATGCACTTTCATCAGTGAAGCTGGGTGATCCAGCAAACCTGGAATAAATTTCTAATTGCCAGCAAATGTTTTAAATCCAGATGGACCAGATTCATTCCAGGTTTATTGGATCACCCAGCTTCATTGATGAAAGTGTTTCCTCTACAGCTTTGAAGAGTTTTAATACATCAGGCCCAATGCATGTAGAGTAAGGAATGTTAAATACCTTTTTTCATTCTTTTTCTTTTGTTTTGCAAGTGACTTTTATCACTATCTTAAAATAAGTAATGGACAATGTATTCTTCTCTCCAGTACATTTGGTGACCAATGCCATGTCGGTCATCACATGGTCTATTCTCTGAAGTGGTGAAACCGTGGCCCATTTCTCATGTGTTGCTGGAACAAATGAACAGTGTCATAGCATCCAACTCCTGACCTTACCATTCTAAAAATGGATTCTATAGAGGAACTTTCTTTTTATGTTAATAAAGATGTTTATTTTTTTTTTTTTAGTCATACAACTGATTGTCGCATGAGCCATATGTACAAGTATTATATAAATATTTTTAGAAATAAAAATTACAATAAAAATAATACACAATTAGGCTAAGCTAAATCTGTGAGGTAAGGAAATAGTGGAAATACACCAGGTTAATGAAAAAAAAAAAAAAAAAAACACATAAAAAATACAAAAGTATTGAGGCAATAGGTTTAATGAATATGTCATTTAAATTTAAATGCAAAATCCAGCTTATGTCTTTTATGTCCGTAACAAGGAATTGTCCTTCCCTCTCAAACTTCATCAACGTCAGCAAGAAGCCAACAGAACTAAAAGGTCTGATGTCCACCTCAGTCTGGGTTACCACAATCCTAGATCATAAGTGATACTACTGGTGAAAATGACATTCCAATATTCCAATCCTAGTAAACCAGAAGCTGAGTGGTGAAGGAGAAAGATGTTGAAGATGTTATAGGGATCAAAAGTAGACAAACGCATAAATAAAAAAGTTTGACATAAGCTGAAAAAGTTAGATACCTAGTAAGAATCTTCCAGGACAGCACTAAATTAATTAATGCCAACCTGGAAAATGACTTGGGAAAGATACTCTGGAGATCATCAGTTCACTTGCCATTAGGGTGTCCCTGCGTACTTTTAACATTTTATTAAATTTCGGTGATTACATATCAATAATACATATTTTGGTGAGTACACAAATGATCTTTTTTCAAAGCCTGACTTACAAAAAAAAAAAATATCTACTCTTAACAGGTACATTCGCATTTAAAATACAGATGTGAATTGACAAAATTAATTTGTCATTCTCTTCACCCAATCTTGTGATTCACACATCCATTTCATGCTGCTGAGCCAGGAGGGCAAAACCACATTCCCCGATTTTGATTTACAGCTTTTTTCAATGTACATAAAAAAATATGACAATTTATAGTCCAATCAGCAGGCTGGAGATGTATAGGTGACACAAGAAGCAAAGGACAAAATCAAAACTATAGAATACAGGGTACCTACCCTATTGAGGTATGTGAATCACAAGACTTCGGCAGGTAGATAAATTAATTGTAACTGGGTATTTAACATGCACACCTGAATAACAAATTGGAAATTCTTTCTGCCCATTAGGCCGGCTAGCAGACAGGCAAAAGCAACATATTGGCATAGGCATGCTGTACTTTAAGACCTTTATTATGGCACATTGAGGTTTGAAGCACCCAAATATTTTTGGTTGAATGTTTTGAAAAGGCCAAACACCCACCTTACATTCCAATATGATAAATTCTTCAGTTGCTGAGCCATGTGTTGGATGCCGAGCAGCACAATTAGGTTCTGCTTTCAGGTTTGAAATACCTTTGCAGCAGTCAAGTCATATCATATGACTAGTCAAGGAGATGAAGCAGGGTGCTGCAATCACAGACATCTAGCCTTACTTGTCATGAAGAATTAATACAGACTATTATGCCAACAACTTATAAGGCAATTTAGAAAAAGTAAAAAGAAACTATTACTATTACCCTGAAAAAAACAATACTGCACAACAGATCCTAGTTATCACATAAAGGGGCAGGTGCTAGATTAATGTAACAAAAATAATGTCAAATGTAATTTGTGCACACTTTTGATGTCCCTCTCTTACTCTTTCACTATATTATGTGATCCAACTTGCTCTAACTCCACATCTAAGCCTTGCTAACTATGATTCCACTCTGCAATGTGATACAGTAAGAAAGGACAATAAGGGCAGACAAGTAGCAGTCAATGGACCTAAGTCAGGTCCCAGTGCAGTGTTCTCCCTAGGCCCTATTAGCTGGGTGCACCACCCGGCTGTTTGTGGGTGGTTACTGAAGAGTTGGGTCGTAATACAGGGAACTCCACACCCACCTACAGCTTCTTCCCATCCAGATTCAAAAGAAATTCAGGGTTGAACACTGCAGTGGGCAAGTGAATATAAATCAGCATCTTTCTGGCAAATAAAGGTCATCAAGCAACTTGTGCTGGATTCCAAGCAGAACATTTACACCTAAAAAGTTTTATAATATGGCTATGAAAAGGATTTGGCTATTCGTTTTAAGTTAGTGTAACTGTGCAGGCTTACTCAAATGATTTATATTCACCTTCTGATATTTTTATCTGATGACAGATAAAAGCCAGGTAGTCTTTGTAGTGTTGCACAACAGTCTTACAAACATTTATATTTAATAATAAAAACATGAAAGAGTAAGCACTAAAAATTATATTATATCACATCAAAAATCACCTTAAGATATACAGGACAACAATTCAAAGGTCTGTACCTTACAGAAAAAAAACACATCACGCTCCCTTGTATTTCAGGGCTCTATTTGATACGGATATATGCATATTCTGGAGTTAGGAGATGGCTGCTTTGGGGAATACGGTCTGTTTTAAGAGCAGTAACTGTCATGCCACAGAGACTTCTTAGCACTGAATATGATTCCAATTAAAGCAATGATAAATAAGAGGCAAATATAAACATTACATAGGCCTGCACAATCACAATAATTGTATTATGATTGTTCAAACTACTGCACAAGCCCACTTGTTCTAAAAGGGCAATATGTTCTTATTTAGACAAAACCTTCAAAGTTCAAGATGGGTAATGTTCATTATAAGCTGGTTGTTTCATTGATTTGCTTTATGTTGTTATATTTTTCAGGGAGGATGATGCAATAAAACACCAGAAGACTGTTCAAAGGGTAGAGGCCAATCTTGTTTATCCCTTGGTCATCTTAATTTTGGCAAAACCAGACACCAGCTGGCTGGAGCTTGAAGTCAATGGACAATAGAGCAGCAGAATCTTAGAACGTCTATGGAGCTGCTGAAGCAGGCAACCATAAAGACCCCCCTCGAATGCAGTCAACCCCTCTCTCAAAAAGAGGTGCTTTGAAAGATAAGTGCCTATATAAAAGTCCTAAACAACTCATTTCTTTGTCAACCAGTCACTCAGAACTGGCATTGCGCAAAGCAGAACTAATGTGCAATTTTCTTCCACAGAAGCTTCCGGGTCCCAACACAATATACCCTCCACATACATACACACCACCCAAGTAGGTTGAGTCTGAGTAGAACGAACACATGTAATGATTCCTCATATGTAAATGGGGTGATACTGTTTGTGTGTAAGTTTCTTTCGGCATGTCGGACAAGAGGTGGCATTTTTAAGAGCATCTCGAAGGCACTGGCTACAGAATATATGACCGCATTTTGTGGACACAATAAGACGTCCATTTTGCACAATCTAGGAGGAAAAAAAAAAACAAAACAAAGTATGAACCAACCTGATAGAATTGATAGCTCATTATACATTCATTAGGCAGACCATTCATAAGAAAAAGCTCTTACAGCAAGAGCTAGTATAATAAGCTAGGGTTAACACAAAAGTTTAAAGGACCCTTACCGCTGCATGCTGTCCAACCCTAATTAATATTATTATTATTATTATTAAACAGTATTTATAAAGCACCAACGATTTACACAGCGCTTTACAAAGTCCTTAGCCTTGTCACTAACTGTCTCTCACAATTTAATGTCCCTATCTCAGTCTAATGTCATTTTTTTTTTTTGGGGGGGGGGGCCCATTAACCTAACTGTTTTTAGGATGTGGGAGGAAACCGGAGAAGAGGAAACCCACGCAAACACGGGGAGAACATACTAACTTCATGCATGACTGAGATTTGAAACTGGGATCTAGTGCTGCAATGGCCAGAGTGCTAAACACTGAGCCACCATGCTGCCCATAGCCACCGGAATTTGCAGCACAATTTTGAGCCTGCTGTGTGGGTTACTATAATAAGACACTGAGCTACCAATCAGGAATCCTTTAAACTAACCACTAAATGCAAAACATAAACTTTGGTTTCTCAATGTGCCTGTACCAAAACACACCCTGAATATATCAAGCTGTAGATGGCATGCAATATGGCAAGAAAGTAGTACAAAACATTGCTCCACATAGTCTTCCATGCTGCCCAGTATCTGCAGGACAAACGCTGGGTTCGGCTTTTCACGTATCCTCAGTAACATTCACAGAACATGAACCTTATGAATACTGCTTAGTTGGTTGACTTGTTTTCATGTGCCATTTCACTTGGCTTTGATCACTTATCAATATTATTAAACAGTATTTATATAGCGCCAGCAAATTACGCAGCGCTGTACACTAAAATAGGGGTTACAAATGACACAACGACAGTAACACAGGAGGAGGGGAGGATCCTGCCCAAAAGCTTAGAATCACTTGCTAGGTTAACCACACTGCAGGACATCTGCCTACCTCATCAAAAGGCTCCCTTAACAACCAGCCCTACTTTATAATGTGCCATTGCTACAGATTGGCAAAACAGCGTTCATAGAGTAAGGTAAGCTGTATAATCTCGATGACAGGACTATTCTTAAGGGCTTCCAATGCCCGATGACAAACATTTCAGGTAAAAAAGCCAAACAATTTAAACACTAGGGCACAGGGTAGAACCCTTTTTTAAGCAGTTACATAAAGGACTTACTTCTGAATATCCGTCCATGCAAATAGGACAACTAACATTTCCTCCAGTTGATCTGTAAAAACCACAAAGAAAGGTTAAATAGTTACAACTACTTAAATTGTTAAAAAGTTAAAATATGTCCCCAAGAACAAAAGAAAAACATATATGTGTCTTTTCACTTTATCTAACATCGCTAATGCTTTGGAAACTAATCTTGATATTTTGCCGGCCCCTACTTTCCAGATGCTAGTTTACACATACCATCACCATGCCTGGATATCACTACAGATAGAAAGTAAGCTTTTATGTGCCACAGTAGTACAGTCGCCATTACTTGCAAAGCAAAGCCACAGACTGTGGCTAACTACTCACCAGATTGTAGTTGGATCAGCATGCTATTGTGGAATCTTCACAGGCTGAATAAATAACCTTATACAATATCTAGCTGAAAAACTACACTTCTGGCATCTCATCTGCTAGAACCGATAATGTGCATGTGTGCTTACAGGTAATGAATATAAAAATAATGAAAATAGGGGAAGATAGAGTGCTTTTTGGTGTAATACATTCCATGGTATGTTTTTATTTTGCTAAAGATTCCACTTCATGGGGCATTTTGGACACTTCTGCCTTGTGGGTGTTACATTTTTTTGAGGCTGGGACTTGCATATTAAAATGACTTCCAGTTTTGCCTTCTGATCTAACCAAGCACCATGGCATAACTCTTGTAAAACTAGGATTTTCAGTGAGAACAATTAAAATTTCAACCAGATTATGCCTACTCTAAGTCATGAGTTGCTCATGGATACCTTGGAAAATAAGTCCACACACAAAAAAGAAATCGACACATGTACCATAACCATACAGAATTATGAAAACATGACTGGTTGTTATAAGCAGCAAAGATTTTTAAATATGGTCTAAATATGGTCCAATAAGCAGCTAAAATTTCCCAACCTAGATCGGGTGTTATGTGGAGATGTTACATCACTGGATCTACTGCCACGGAGATAAAGGTCATTATCTTTTGAATCTTCATCGTCACTGCTTAATATACAGCTGGCGGCATGTGAGGACCCTCCTCTGGATGCATTTCTTCCATTTCTTCTCCGGCCTTGGTGCTCTACAAATAAGACAAAATGTATGATTAATGACTAGTGGATGGCATATATCAGGAAGTAAGAAGAGATCACTTCACAAAAAAGGATTGACAAAATGGAACATATATCTGCACTGCACACTGCAGGGGCGTCAAACTCTGACCCCCCTTTGTGTTTTTTTTTTTTTTTGGCCCCCAAAGAAATCCTAAATATTAATTGCAGCTGGCCAGCCACTGCATTGAAATTGCGCCGCTACAACAATTCCTGGTATCACTCGCGTCTACAGACCAGCGGGCTCTCTGCCTATGCGTAGCCCAGCATTGGACTGTTTTATAGACGCAAATAATTTCAATAAAGAGGGAGTTTCAGCGGCGGGCCACTCATAAGATTTAGCGTGGCATTTGCCGCGTCTGGCATTTCCAGCACTCCCCCATAGCTGTACTTTTCCTTGCTACTCCAAGGCATGGATTTAAATGGTTGGATTTTCATAGAATATTTTTTTTACTATTGTTAGCCTGTGCGAAAAGGTTTAAAATTTAATTCAGAAGGCTACAAATAGAGAATGAGGCATTAGATTTTTTAATAAATAAAATTAAAAAAAATGTTTTTGCTTTCTCTATTATAGGCTTGTTCCAGATTGAATGTGAAGCAAACCTCTGTTTCCATATGAAAAGGGTTTATATCTAATGAGAAGGAATCAATTTTTTCAATAAATTTCAAGGTTGGCTCCCAAATTTGTCTAAGTTTTTTTTAAATTTGGCCCTCTGTGTATTTGAGTTTGACACCCCTGCTCTACTGTTTTGGTTGAAAGGGAAATGTCTTGTTAGTGATGTGATAAAAACATCTGGGAAAATTGCTCCAGAAATAGACAGCACAAAACAACAGACCTATAAGGCAGGAAGTGATAGCATGCAAGTATGAGCGTGAAAATACTATAGTGTAAAAGAATGTAATACGAAAAAAAATAAACTCACCTTCTACAATCTAGTTTGGAAGATAATGCGTAGATACAGATGAGGAGAAAAAAAAAAAAAAACCACATTACATATAAAATAAATTATGCCAATATAAAGAGTAACAATAATTTGTATACTTTAAGAATGATAGTTCAGATGTAAAGGGACTACTTTGTAAGCAAGTTATATTCCTAATAAAAAAATTTAAAAAATGAAAAAAAAACTGTTCATGCCCTAGGTGAACCTCACAACCCATGGCCCTCCCCGCCTGTGTAAATGATAACAATGTAATTGCATCAGTCCCTTAAACACATAAATATAAAAATGATATTCCTATATCTCTCCAATATGATTTTCTTCAGAAATATCAACCGATGCAAACTTACCACCACAGAATCATTGTGTGTTAGGTCTGTTAGGTCCACAACGGCTGGCTCGTAGGACTCACAAGTCAAATCCACAACTTCTTCCACTGAACACATACCAAAAATATTTTTTACTTTTTTTTTTTTAATAAAACGGCAAAACAAAAACTGCATTCTTTTTTTACTGAGAGCTCTACATATCTGTATTCTACTGTAGCATTCTATTTTTCATCATGTCAGTTAAAGCATTGTTACTCAACCAGGGTTTTGTGAAACCCAAGGGCTCCTCCAGAGGTTCCTTAACATCTCAGAGGGTTTAGGTGACACCAATAATTATTCAGGCTATCTGTAAGGGTGATTTTCTATACACTGGCTAAAAATGAAAGAGACATTTTTCCCATTTATCACCAGGGGTTCCCTGAAGATGTGAAAGTTATTTTAAGGGGTTCTCTCATGTTAGAAAGGTTAAGGAATACAGGGATAAACTGTTGGTTTCTATGGGATACAACACTGTGGGCAATTGGTGCTCAAACAACAAAATCATACAAATATTTTTTTGATTAACTAGTCAATTATTTTACCACATGTTCACTTCCTACCTCAAAACATAACAGGAATAAAAAAAAAAAAAACAGACCTCTATCTTGACTTGTTCTGGTGGCAGCTCCCTACTTGTTTTTATAATAAACTAATTATATGTTTACATCATAAAACTTAACAATTAATATTATATATTACATGTTAGGTTACATAAAATTTAAAAGACAACAAAACTATGTAAAATAACAATTTTTTTGGTTAATAGGCACACAGGGAAACATCATTTTCCCCCATATTGTCATATTGCTTCTTCCCCCAACCCCAAATGTTAAACCATATTTGCAACGGCTTTGCAAGCTCTCTCGTGTAAATATGACGTATTCTATCTGTAACACTGAATAATAAATTTGTACTTGCCAAACAAGTGATTTATTTGCTTTTCCAACGCAATCAATTTTTTTCAGTTACATAGAATGTGTCAAATGACTCAAATATATGCATGATGTTATACAGTTTCCTAAAGGAGAATACTTACCACCTTCTTCCAGCTCAATCAGCTCTGTAGCTGTTGTCATTGCACTGGTTGAAGTTAACCCTCTTCTTCTCTTGTGGGACGATCTTTTGTTTGATTGAGATCCTCTACGTTTTCTCTGGGCCTGGAAAAAAAAATATGCTAAAAATAAAGGACACTTTAATAGGTATTGGTTTGTTATCAAGGAACATGCAAGTCTTTCAAGTCAGATCAGACTGAAGTTCAAAAAAAAAAAAAAAAAAAAAAAGAAGGTTCTTATTTTTCCTTTGCTGCCGAAGGGGTGAAATGAGGAGTTATTAACTTGATAATTGCTTCAGGGCCAATATCGGACAAGAATCTGTCAATCTGTCCGGGTGACTTTCCTGGGTGACCTAGCCAAAGCTATACCAACAGCATGTACAGTTTGGTTTCAGTGTAAATGGGCAGCGCTGCATAATATATGGTATGTAAATACTGTTTGTATTGTAATGTATAATAATAATGGGCAATCTCTACTGTCCTAAAACAGCTGTGAGGCTGCAAGCACCGTCATATACCAGAAATTTAAGGGAACTTCAGAAAAAAAGGAAGCTTACTTGGATTGGATTACATAGACGCACGCATTTTAGGTCACGTGTTATTATTTATTAATTAATATTATTACATAGCACCCACATATTATGCAGCATTAAATTGGGGTTGCAAATGACAGACAGATACAGACAGTGAAACAGGAGGAGGAAAGGACCCTGCCCAGAAGAGCCTGCAATCTAGAAGGTGGGGAAAGTATCACACAATAGCAGTGTAACACTAAATGATATTAATTGCAATAATCTGGCTGAGCACTTCTTGATTCTTGTGTTCATACCTGTGATATAGATCACACCTGCTGCAGGAAAAAAAAAACTGCAGAATGTGTCGGGACATACAAAGAATGGCTTTTTGAATTCCTGAATTTCGAGAGAAACACTTTTTGGCTTTTTATCATATGGTCTATTGAAAAGTTTTCTGTGTAACATTTTAATTGTATGAATAACAAAGCTATTGGTTTTAGGAAACAATATAATGAACTATATTTGCAGCTAAACTACCTACTTTTATTCCTACCTTTGGAAGGAGGGCAAATTCCTATTTCTGTGCTCTGGCTATATACCCTACCTATTGTGTGTAAATTCCACAACCTACTAGATTGTAAGCTCTTTGGGGCAGGGTCCTCTCCTTCTGTGTCCCTGTCTGTATTTGTCTGTCATTTGCAATCCCTATTTAATGTACAGCGCTGCATAATATGTTGGCACCATATAAATCCTGTTTATTAATAATAATAATAATAATAATAATAATAATAATAATGTGGCAAACCTAATTAATTTTTGAGTGGGAACCCTCATAATTATCAACTACGTTTTGGAAGGTGGTCAGCAGTGGCAGTCCCCATATACCTGCCGTCACAGATTTACTTTACCATAGTGTTTTAGCTTTCTATATAATTAGAGGATAAGCAAGCCAGTAATTTGTGTACAAGAGCAAAACTAACATCAACAAATTTGAATGGAAAGAAAAACATGCCCTGGTATGAAGGTAATAAAACCCAGACTGGTTGTCTTACAGCAACATTGCCAAGTCAAATCACAACATCAATAGGTGAAATCAGAGAAATTTTTATTTCCAGCAAAAAAAGTTAACATGCTGACATTCCAGCCCTGAGTCTTCTGTTATCCTTTGTTTACAGAGAGGGGTCCTTTTGGGTGTCCCCATCAATATCTATGTGACATAGATATAATGTTATCTCAAGGGGGCTGCCAAGGACTAAGGCTGAATTATTGGTCCCTGGGTAAATAGCTGAATGTCCAAAGTCTGGACAGCCCCAAGATCATTAATGAACTTTAAAGATTCATGACCTTGCCATCTGTTCTCCCAGATTTAAACTCTAACCCATTTTTTCTGCTTCCACAAATCATCTTCATGACCTGTCTGTTCACATTTAATATATTCTGCTGCTTTCAAGGTGCAATTTTAATAAGCTTTCTAATTAACCTAAATAATGTTTTGGTCAGTGTACAGCAACTGGTTTACCTTCCAAAATGTCATCACAATACTAAACAACTGACATAAAGACCTGATATATACCTTATAGCAGCGGTCGCCAACCAGTGTACCCCCAAGCGGGGTTGGGAGAGGGACCCTGCTGGGGGAATGCACCGGCCAGAACCGTGGACCACGTCCCCAGTAAGGTTCCCAGGCTCAGGGAAGTGGGCAGGCTGTGTCCCTAGATCTGAGCCTGCGATGGGAGAGTGGGCGGGGTTATGTAATCATAATGTCACTATGGTTCCTCCCCCTTTGATCGACACCCGGCTCCCCAGGTCAGGAGCCAGTAATTTTATTGGTCCGCGGGACCGAAAAGGTTGGCGACCACTGCCTTATAGCACATACCTTACTTTATTCAGCAAGGTGATGGATAGTTGTATACTTACACTACTCATGACCGGCCTTGGATAGGAAATTAGATATTAAAAGTGAAAAAAAAAAAAAAACACCAGAAAAGGTGAAGAGTGAGAAGTCAGCTTCTTAGAGTGTGCTGGTGCCCATGTCATAGCAAAAATTACATTAAGGATTCCAGATTCTTACAAGCTTGCTCTTCAGAACCTATAGAGAGGAAAGGAATGAGAAGATGTTATCCAACTTAACCTGAGACATTCATCTACTATTAAAAAAATGTAAAAACAGTCATAATTAATATGGACTGCTCTTGCTGGGCCCCTCCTGATCATCAATATAATCTTTTTGGCATCAACACAATCAATAGTCAATGATTAGACAAAAAATGCACATTAGGAACTCTGCTTTGTTCCACTGCGTACTTGTTTTAGGATCAGCACCTCTGCATCAAAGGCAACATATCTATGTATGTAAAAGTATCCAAACAACTTTATCTACATGAACTCGTTAAAAATATATATATACTGCACATCGGGTAAAATTCAGATACACCCTAATATGCATACATTTTAACATGACATAATTTTTTATATTAGTGTCATCCACATAGTTTTGAGTTGCTCGGTATACATAGTAAACTCTACATGTTTCGTGCGGTGCACCTCATCAGGAGTACGAGGAATTCTAAAATTTGCAACAGCTTTGCTTTCGATATGCAGAGTCAAGTGTGAGATAGACAGAATAAAGTATTCTATCAAGTATGACAGGCAGTAAAATAGGTCTGCAAACTATCAGCAGTGCTGCTCTGTTTGTGGATGACAAATACTTGCGTCTGACATAGAAGTGTTCTCTTAAAGCTTCATACAGAAGTCCCAGTACTTCTAAATGACAAAGTTGAAAACTTGTTTTTGTTAGGATAGTCTGGTTACTGTAGTACTTACCTTATACAAGCAGCCAGAAAAAAAGTCTTCTCCTCACTATCCTACAAAACAAATCAGAAAAGTTTCATGGTTTATGTTGTGCTCACACTGAATCACTACTGAATCGTGATTAAATATCTTGCAGCATATTCCAACATGACTTTTTTTTTTTTTACTCAGAACTCACCAATACTATTTTTGGAACAATAAAAGTACAGGAATGCGGGATGTGTATATTGGTTTCCCATTTAAAATTTAATTGATTTTAACTAGTGTCAAGCTAACCTTTCATAAGAATTATTTTTCCTTTGTGTGCACCACCCCAACCTCCATGTGACAGCTTGCATGTCACTCCTATGTCATATTATACAATGCCTGAAAAACAAGTCCTGAAGGTCAAGGTTCAGCAACGTTAAGTGCCCAAAAAATTAGGTCAGCTGACTATGTGAATATACAAATTCCATCAATGGATTTCTTTTTCTTCCCAGACAGCACAGGCATTTTCCAAAATGTCAATGTCAGGATTTATCAAGCTCATATTGTGAAAGAGTGGTTTAGAGAGGATGAAACATTTTCACACTTTTGATTGGATTGACCACTACAGAATCCAGACCTTAAAGTGGAACTAAATCCTGGGGATACTTTCCTGTCTCTGTTCCAATGTGGGCACCGCCATCTTTACTTTCTTCTTTTGGGCATCTTATTTGGCCCGGCTGAGATGACGAGTTCATTCAGGAAGCTAACCCAGGAAGCTAATTCAGCAAATTTCGGCAGAGGGTCAGCAATCAGGCAGCCAATATAACTTACTACAAAAAGGACATCGCCTCTTTTCGCAATAAGGACCTGCCTGATGATGAAGTGGTTCCCCTTTAAACCCATTGAGAAAGTTTGGCGTGTGCTGGGGAAAATGTAAGGCAGCGTGACTCGTCATCAATACAACCTCTTTGCCAAAAACTAAAAGGAAGTGAAAATGTTGTGACATTGCATGAACTTAATGAAACACTAGCATGGCGAATAGATGTCCCAATCAAAGATAAAGGTGGTCCAACAAAATATTAGAGTAGTGGTCCCCAACCTTTTCGGACCGGAGGACCACTACATTTACTGGCTCTGGACTGCACATGTGCAGGAAGCCAGGTGTCAATCAAAGAGGAAGAATCTTCCCCTTTAGTGACAACATATTGACAGAACCCGCCAACTCTCCCAACGTTGGTCTGAGCTTGGGATCAATACGGGGGACATGGTCAGCAGCTCTGACCCGTGCTAGAGCTCACGGGCGCTGGGCCAGCGCTAGTGCTGGCCCAGAGCCGCGGACCACCGGTTGGCAACCGCTGTATTAGAGCATGGTACATCTCTAAATTTCCACATGAACATCAGTAGAAATACGTGCAAGGTTCATGATGGGACATCCATGTGTACACCAGAGCATGGTAGGCATGGAGGCAGAACGGTGGCTCAGTGGTTAGAACTATGCAGCACTAGGTCCCAAGTTCGAATCTCGGCCAGGACACTATCTGCATGGAGTTTTCAGGTTCTCCCTGTGTTTGCGTGGGTTTCCTCCCACATTCCAAAAACATACAGTTAGGTTAATTGACTTCTCCCCAAAAACTGACCTTAGACTGTAATAAAGACATATAACCATGGCAGGGACATTAGATTGTGAGCTCCTTTGAGAGACAGCTAGTGACATGACTTTGTACAGCGCCGCGTAATATGTTGGTGCTATATAAATACTGAGTAATAATAATGGGGCACTCACTCTTTCTTCTAGCACTCACTCTCACGTTCTTTACAACTGATATGTGCCCATTTGATGAGTGGGATAACAATTTGCAATATACAGAAAAGGGGACACTGGTCTGGGGATATTATGCACAAAATACAGTGGTAAGGAAAGCAGAACACAGGAGTTCCTCTTTTACTGTAGCAGATCTGCTACCAATTTCTGCATGTGACTGATCAATATTCCAGTCGTTAAGTTTAAGATTTTGCTCCACCAGTTATCTTTCTTCAGATAACCATTGATCAGCATTCCAATTGGATGCACTTGATCATTCATACGCTATACCACTTCTACGAATATTTATCAACACGTTCTATCTATTCACAACAGATTGGCTGCTGAATTCCCTTTGTGTCTGATCATTTATTCAGATCGGAAGTAAACATCTGACAATATATTCATTACATTATTGTAATGGGCAGCTGCCCATTATTATAATTCATTACAGCTGTGTAACCCACAAAACCCAGAGCATTGTACTGTACATCCCAGCCCCGCATCAAGGGCTTTCATACCTGGAGAGTCTGTACTCGGGCCCCCTCATAATATGGACAAGCCTAAAGAACATTGGCATGTGTTACAAACTCATATTTCATCAAAAGTCCCCACCTTTTCAGATAAACCCATCCGCTCTAGAAATGACAACTTGCTATCTTCCAGCAGCAGCCCCTCGTTATGAATTCATTCTCTGTTCAGAAATTTTCCTAAACCGATCACATTTTACAAACTCCACACTATACAGACAATTCCAATCAATGGGAAGTTACTGCATGGCAATCACCTGGAAGAGGTAAGTAGGCACCTGTGTGGGGGATTACAATATTTTAGGGGGGAATGAGATTGGAGAGTTTGTTTTCTTAGGTCATCCCAGCACCCTGAATTCTTGTGGGGAAGGGGGCCATCTGCACCCTGTATTCTTGCGGGGAAGGGGGCCCTCTGCACCCTGTATTCTTGCGGGGAAAGGGGCCCCAGCACCCTGTACTCCTGCGGGGAAAGGGGCCCCAGCACCCTGTACTCCTGCGGGGAAAGGGGCCCCAGCACCCTGACTCCTGCGGGGAAAGGGGCCCCAGCACCCTGTACTCCTGCGGGGAAAGGGGCCCCAGCACCCTGTACTCCTGTGGGGAAAGGGGCCCTCTGCACCCTGTATATTTGTGGGGAAAGGGGCCCTCTGCACCCTGTATTCTTGTGGGGAAAAGGGCCCCAGCACCCTGTATTCCTGTGGGGAAGGGGGCCCTCTGCACCTGAGGACAAAAGGGCCCCATACAGTGGTAGAAACATACAGCACACTCATGTGTGTTCAGTCACTGTGCTACCAGACAGCTGTAAGGCCTACTCACTGCACACTCTACATGAACACCTATGGCAGCCTAAACATGACTGACTACCAGCTACTTACCGAACTACCTCTCCCTGCTCATAGGTCGCCTTTTTCCCCGATAACGAGACCAACCAAACGCCCAGCAGAACCCTCCACCGGGCTCAACAGACACCTACCCACAACTGTCTAATTTTCAGTTCCTCTCACTTCCGCCTCCGCGCTAGACATGTCGGGAGATGTAGTTCTGCCAAAAGGCCGAACTGATCAGACTGCGCATGCGGGAGGCGCGAGATTCACATTTCATAACTGATATGGGCGGGGTGATTGGTTAGCAGCGACGCCGTGCTGTTAAATGAATTCTTCATCTGGTGAATGAGGTAATAGCGGTGAATGTATTCAGGGATCAGTATTCTCCACTAAGGATTTCCTTCTTGCTGGAGATGCCTTATTAAGTTTCCCATTCCTAATCCCTGACCATACTGCTTATTCTGCGATCATCTGAGATTGATATTATTATGATTAATATTAATAAACAGGATTTATATAGCGCCAACATATTACGTGGTGCTGTACAATAAAGAGGGGTTGTAAATGACAGACAGATACAGACAGTGGCACAGGAGGAGGGGAGGACCCTGCCCCGAGGAGCTTACAATCTAGTATAGCCCCTATTTCCCACATTATGTCCAGCACGGCGTCCCCTGTGCCTTATTATATTTATAAATGTGCAGTTATCATAACTGACCAATCTCCAATAATGACAATTTATGGTTCCTCCATCAAATATAACCCCAATGTACACCTTTGTGTCATCAGCAGACAAATCTCACCATCCAAACCTTTAGTTACATCACAAACAGAATAAATAGAACAGGACCTGGGATAGGGTGTATTGCCCGCTGAATATTGACACTTTCTTTTCTTTCTTTTATTTTCTTTCCTTTAATCTCTATTTTTTCTTGCTTTTTCTTTTTCTTTTCTTTGTTTTCTTTTCCTTCATTCCCTCTTTTCATTTTTTTTCTTTCCTTTCTTCTCGTCTTTTTTTCTCTTACTTTCTTCTGCTTTTCATAATTTTCTTTTCTTTCTTTGTTCTCTTTCTTTTAATTTATTTTCTTTTATTTTTGCATCGTTCTTTTTTCTTTCTTTTTTTCCCTTATTCTCTTTTTTCCCATTTTTTTTGCTTGCCTTTCTTTCCCTTTTCTTTCTTTTCCTATCTTTTCTTTTTCTATCTTTCTTTCTTTTCTTTTTCCTTTCTTTTTTTCTTTCATCTCTTATTTAGTTTTTTCTTTTATTATATTTTTTCTCATTTTTTTATTTATCTTTTTTTGTTTTCTTTCCTTCCTTTTCCTTTCCTTTCTTTTCTTTTCTATTTTTCTTCTATTCTATCTTTTTCCTTTCTTTTTTTGTCTTTCTTTTTTTTTCATCTTTCTTGTTCTATTTGTTTATTTTTTCCATTTTCTTTGTTTTCTTTCCTTCCTTTCTTCTTTCTTTCCCTTCATTTTTGTTTTCCTTTCTATTTTTCCTGTCTTCTTTTATTTCTTCTTTCCTTTTTTCCTACTCTTTCTTCTTTTCTTTTTCATCGCTTATTTTTTTCTTTCTTTCCTTCCTTCTTTACCCTTTCTTTTTTTTCTTCTTTCCTTTTTTCTCATTCTTTTTTTTTCATTGCTTTATTTTTCTTTTTTCTCTTTCCTTTATTATCTTTTTTTGTTTGTTCTTTTTTTATTTTGTTTTCCTTCCTTTCCCATTTTCCTTTCTACTCTTTTTTCCTGTTTTCCTTGTTTTTTCCTTCTTTTTTTAGGAAGCAAAAATAGGCCAGGTATCCTAGCATCCCCTGGACTTGCCAGGACTAAACAAACTTGCATGTGTGCGTTTGAGTTATGTCATTGTGGCCCGACTAATCAAGATTGGCAAGATCCGGAATCTGGAAATGAATCATATCAGGCCTGAGATGGAGCAAGAATAGTTCATTGTAACTTAAAAAAGTAATGAGGCAGCTAAGTTTATTTTATTGCAAAAGAAGTATCAACTTTCCTATCCTCCCCACATCCTATTTGGCTTGCTCCTACTTTCTGCTCATTTAAAAGAGCACTCAAACCCCATCCTTTCAAACTCACCTACCCGTCTTCTTCTGTTACTTAAACCCTCACTACTTCCCACCACTCCATATCCCCCCTCCTATTGTATGATACATCTCCCAGCTCCTAGATTGTAAGCTCTTCGGGGCAGGGTCCTCCCCTCCTTTGTCACTGTCTGTATCTTTGTTATTTTCAACCCCTATTTATTGTACAGCGCTGCGTAATATGTTGGCGCTTTTTAAATCCTGTTTAATAATAATCATAACTGTCCCTTCTTCAGTAAAGGATTTGCCCAGTTGTGTATTTTTTTAGTTTTAGGGTTTAGTTCTTTAGAACTTTCACAAAAAAAACAACAAAATCTTACCTTTACAGACTCGTTTTATTCACATATTGAATCCTGCCAGTCCCGTGTCTCTCAGCTTCCTGGCGTATCTTTCTGCAAATGTAAAAAAAAGTGCTAATCTCACTGCACATGCTCAGAGGATATGTGGTGCAAGTATCCCAAGATGCTGCAGCAGTTCAAATGGAAGGGGAGGAGACATCTCCCCAAAAAATTTTAAAAAGTTAAAAAAAAAACTTTTTCCATTGTGTGAAAAAGATTGCCAGCCTTGTATATAATGTTGAAATTGTGATAATAGGTCTGCTTTAATATCCAGCATATTTAAAGCATACCTAAACTCAGAATTTTCACTTTACATAAAAGGGTACAGAACCCTTTCATGTAAGGTAAAAATACAAAAAGAAAACCTTTTTTTTAGGATCTCGGGCATGTGCAGAAGAAGCCTTTTTGCTGATTTCACGCATGCGCAGGGAGATCGGCAATTTCTTTTTCATCCTACGTCACATCTGGTGCCTGGGTCGGGTGACGTAGGATGAAGGACCCAGAAGAGGAGATGAAGATGGTGGCGCAGATGCCTTGGGACAAATGCCGAGACGACACGGGACCGGATGCCGCACACCCCCGGAGTGATCGGACTGCCCTGCGGGATTAAAGGTAAGTGTGTTTTTGTTTTTTTTTAGTATAGTTCCTCTTTAGGTCACTCATTACTAAAACCTCGTCTTTCATCGCCGTTTGAGTAGTCTTGGTAATTAACAGGTTATCTTAATCCTCAGACTGTCCTAAGGTGCTTTTATAAGACACCAATTTTAGGGGGAATCCCTCCCTGGCATAAAGTAAGAGGGTTTCAAGTAGTCCAATTGTTAGTTTGTTTTTTAAATTACTGTCAGTTTCATTTTCTTTCTTGTACATTTTTTACCTTGGTTGAGTAAGTTATTTCCCATTCTATTTGTAGATAGTCAGTTTCAACTGGACTTGTTCTTGTAATGTTGCTGACTGAGCTAAAGAAGTTCTTTGACAAGCTACAAGATGTCTTCATCATTGCTAGGACATTACAAGTGGCCACCTATTACCACCTATATCTCTTGCTTTCCCTAGCGGTTCATTTCTTTCCGGTTTTATATGTCTAAAAGCGGTACATTGTTTTTCATGAAAATGTATTTTACACTATAATATATTAGTATGAGTATAATAAAGTTTGAAACTTATGTAAAAATATTACATTTAATATATTAAAAAATCTATATATTTAAAAAAAAAAAAAAAATTTAAATTTAAAAAAAAAATTACATATTATACCCATAATATTATTTATACTGTAAAATAAATGTTCTTGAAAACTACACTGCTTTTACACATATAAATCTAATTTATTACATTCAATAGTTATTTTGTATTGAATGCAATACAAATGGATTTTGATTTTCCCGCCCCGCCGGCAACGTACACACGCACCAACGTCACCGGGAACTCCCCCGGTGACTCATCAGGTGCAGAGGCCGGCAGGAAGAAGAGAGAAGCAGACGGAGATTGCGGCGATAGACGACGCGGGACGCCGGCAGATTAGGTAAGGCTCTATTTACTATTACCTCCCATAGGATTACCCACCCCGAGTGTGACTCGGGGTTACCGCTTTTAGCAACTTTTTTCTACCCCGAGTCACACTCGGGGTTACCACTAGGGAGGTTAAATCTGGCAGCTGCAGGGAAGAGGAATAAAATGCGGTGCAGCTATTTTGCTCCAGATAGGAAGCAAACCAAGAGATAGCAGTGTCACGGATACCAATGGAGCGCATGATTTGTATTAGAAGGGGGTGATCAACAGTGTCAAAAGCAGAAGAAAGATCAAGGAGAAGGAGCAGGGAAAAGTTTCCTTGTGGCTTAGCTCTGATGAGGTCATTGGCCATTTTAGTAAGAGCTGTTTCGGTGGAATGGGAAAGCCAGATTGGAGAGGGTCAAGCAAAGAGTTGGTGGTCAGGTAATCGGTGAGTGTTTTGTAGACAACGCGCTCAAGAACTTTGGAAACATGGGAGAAGGGAAATAGGACAGTGGCTAGACAGTAAGGAGGGGTCCAGTGAAGGTTTCTTCAGGATAGGGAGAATTGTGGCATGTTTGAAAGGAGAGGGGTAGATACCAGTAGAGGGGGGAAAGGTTGCATAGTTTGGTTAGTGCGGGGGCCAGGGTGGAGAAATGTGCACAAAGTAGACCAGAGGGAATTGGGTCAAGTGGATGAAGATGATGAGAGAAGAGAGCAGACTTCATCTAGAGTAAGAGTTTAAGGAGGTAAGTCATAATTTACAGGTAGAAAGGTGGATGTGGCTGGAGTGGTAATGAAAGTAGGGATATCATGGGCCTGATTTATTAAAACTCCAGCCTTAAACAGGATACACTTTCATCAGTGAAGCTGGAAGATCCAGCAAACCTGGAATGGATCTGGTCCAGGATTCAAAACATTTGCTAGCAAATAGCAAATGACTTTGAAGAAATCCATTACAGGTTTGGTGGATCATCCAGCTTCACTGATGAACGTGCATCCTCTCCAGCCTTGGAGAGCTTTAGTAAATGAGGGCTCATGTCTGATTTTGATTATTTTATCTTAGGTGGCAATGTCTTGGGTAGGGAAGGGAGAGCAGGTGTCAGGTTGAAACAAGTATGATGTCAGGTCAGCAGGAGGTAAGCTGTGGGTTAGATGCCCTGGTCAATGAGTTTTATATGTATTTAAAAACAGATCATCTCAAACTGATGTAATGCCCAACACCTATTGACATAGGCAATAACAGATTCACAAGTAGCAGTAGAAACTTGAAATTTCAATCATTTTATTAAAAAAAAAAAACCTATTATTTAAAATTGGAAAATAATGGCGACTCATAAAACTACTACAGTAGCAGGTTAGGTGTTTAAGAATTGCCTCTATACTGTGAAGTATATTGTGAAATACCCATTGCAGCCTGCAGGTGGCACCAGAGACTAAACCAGTTCAAAGACACTCTGAAGGTAAAAAAAAGATAACTCAGCCTCACATTAACATATACATCTGATAGATACCACTGGGAAACAATTTTGAACAAATTTTTTGTTGACTTCAGTTTTTAAGATTATTTACACTAAAATAGGTATGTTGATTCTGAAAGTGCAGTTAATTTTATTTTGATCACGTCACGTCTCTACCGCTTATATTAATGCGATTACTGTAGCTTGGATTTGTATGAGATAGTCATTTAAACGCAAGACAGAGGTTGTGCACAGCTCTACGTAGTGAATAGGCAAAATTTATTTTTCTACTTACACACGTATATACTTTCTTTCAGATCATGTCTGGCTCTGCTGTTTCTTGTCGTGGTGCCTAAACAACCCTGATTCATTTTGTTATAGCTGTGGGAGTTTTACCATTCCCAGTCAAAGGGCGAACATCAGCACATTTGTAGAGCAGGCCTATTTGGCATATTTCAAAGGTAAATTTGGTGATCAAGATAAGTTTTGGGCCCCTCATAAGGTGTGCAAACAATGTGTCGAGGGTTTTACAGATGTGGACAAAGGAAACGTGATAAGATGCCATTTGGTATACCTATAGTTTGGCGAGAACCAGGAGATCATTTCAGTGACTGTTACTTTTTTATAGTGAAAACTTCAGGATATAAAAAGAAAAATAAACGTAACATAGAGTATCCTAGTCTACCATCGTGTATAGGCCCAGTGGCTCATTCAGATGAAATCCCGGTGCCGGTTTCGTTACACTACCCTCTTTTGAAGAACATGACTATGGTGAGGAACTAGGTGACAGCAGTGATGAAAAGTTTGAAATTGAAAAGGACTCTGTTCGTGAAGGATTTGATCAGCATGAGTTGAGTGATTTGGCACTTGATTTGGGACTATCGAAAAAGGGTTCAGAACTCCTCCATCAAGACTGCGTGAGAAAAACTTACTTGAAAAAGTACTTTACAACCAGAGAAATTGCATTTCTGCAGTACTTTAGAACTGACAGTGGCTTTGTGTATTGCCATAACATGCCTGGTTTAATGGAGGATTTGGGAATTCCAATCTATAACTCAACTGAATGGCAATTATTAATCGATAGCTCAAAGTGTGTCCTCCTTCACATGGGCCATTTATTTGGGTCAGTCCCAATTGGCCATTCAGTTTCTCTTTGTGAAGAAATTGCAGACATAGATTCAACCAGCTGCAATATCACCAACACTATTGAGTCATCTGTGTTGACCCTAAAATGGTATGCTTGCTTCTTGGTCAGCAACATGGATACAACAAGTATCCCTGTTATCTGTGCATGTGGGACAGCAGAGCACGTGGGAGGCATTGGCTGGAAAGGAATTGGCCTCCAAGATCTGCCCTAAAACCAAGTGATCCAAACATTCTACATGAGCCACTTGTTGATAGAAAGATTATCATATTCCTACCTCTGTATGAAACTGGGTCTGATGAAGCGGTTTGTTAAAGCTTTGCCAACTGAAGGAGAATGTTTCAAGTACCTAATTTTGGCATTTTCTAGCCTGTCATTTGAAAAAATAAAGGCCGGTGCGTTTGATGGTCCACAGATTCGGCAGCTCATCAATGATGAACATTTTATCTGGACAATGTCAGCAGTCGAAAAGAATGCTTGGTTATCATTCAAAGCCATTGTCAAGGACTTTCTTTGAAACACGCTGGCAAATACTTTCACAGAAATTGCCCAGAAACTTATGGAGAGCTACAAAATGCTTGGTTGCAAAATGAGCATCAAGGTGCATTTTCTACATAGCCATCTCTCTAACTTCCCGGAAAACCTTGGTGCAGTCAGTGATGAGCAAGGTGAACGATTCCACCAAGATTTGAAGGTCATGGAAGGACGATATCAGGGTGGATGGGATGTACATATGATGGCTGACTATTGTTGGAGCATCCAGCAGGATTGTCTTAACACTGAACACTCCAGGAAAAACTATAAGCGTAAAATTTTACCTTAACCGCTTACCCGATTCATTTTTCAAATCTTTTACTGTAAAAAAAATGTCATAGAGTAACAATAAATTCTTTGTATGAACAAAATAAATTTAAATAAACAGTACATTAAAGTTATTATTTCATTATTTTTTCATTGGATGTAAAATGTGTATGTTTTTGACAAAAATGGAGGGTACCCTGTATCGTAAAAACTGGATGTGATAGCAAAAAACTGAGGTCATTTCTGGATTCACCACCAAAAAATTAGTACAAAAAAGTGTAAAATCTAACTCAACAAAAAATGTGTTCCCCAGTGTAATGTATCCCAATAACATGCTGTGCATGTTGTATCTTCCTGGTGCCTTGTTGTGGTTATAATAGTTACCGTATTTTCCGGCTCTGCCTCTCAGTTCTCGCACAATAGCGAGATCTGACAGGCAGAAGGAACAGTACAATACTGGGCGTATAACACGACCCCCAACTGATTGGTTAGAGTGGGGGGTCGTCTTATACGCCCAGTCGCCTTATACACCGGAACATACGGTAAGTAAAATGTGTGAGCCATTTGAATACTAAAGCAAGGGTAATGCTGACAGCTGAAAAGCAAATTTTGATAGTGACATCTCTTATATTTCTCTCCTACCAGATTCCAGTTAAATAAAATAAGTTTGCAAAGGGACTGTTGTTGTTTTATCTTTATCACCACCTGAACAGGAAGTCTGTATAAAAGATTTAAAAATTATTCCAACACAAAATAAAAATATGTTTGGCCAATCAAAGATTATCACTTAAGCCTTCTTTTTGGTAAACCATTACCACTTTTTGTGTCATGATCCAAATTTCAATGACATGTGAAGGTGAAAATATTCAAATATCAAACAAGTGGATTGTACAATGAACACTCATGATTACAATTGTAATATAGATTGATAATAACTGTATAGTGTATACCTAGAATTACACTGTACAGAATGCTCTCAGAGTGACATATTGGAAAGGAAGTGACATTTGATTTCCTGTGGCTGTAGATGAAATGTAATTTTACCGACATTAAAACAGAACTTCAGGAATAACTACAGGACACAATAATGCCAATATTACAGGCCATACATACCGCTACTAGGCCATGACTCAATGTGTTTCCATGCATTGTGGTACGCTGCCTTATTACGCAGCGTTGTACATTAAAAAAGAGGCTGCCAATGACAGACAGATATAAACAAAGACACAGAAGGAGGAGCGGACCCTGCCTAAAAGAGCTTATACTAAGAGGTGAGGAAAAGTAGTGTATAAGAATTGGTGGGTAAGTAGTGAGGGTTTAAGAGAAAGAAGAAGACAGGTAGACAAGTTTGAAAAGATGGGACTTAAAGGCTTTTTTAAATGAGCAGAAAGTAGGAGCAAGCCAAATAGGACGAGGAAGACCATTCCAGAGAGCTGAGCTCCAGAAAAGTCTTGTGAGCCGTGCGTGTGATGAGGTTATGAGTGAGAAGTAGGTTTTGGAGGAGTGAAGAGAGCGGCTAGGGGAGTATTTTCTTTACCAGGTCAGAAAAGTAGGCAGGAGAAGAACTGTGTAGGGATTTGAAGGCAAAGCACAGGAGCTTGAATTTGATTCTTATATTAAATGGAAGCCAATGAAGAGAACTACAAAGAGATGCAGCAGAAGAGGAGCGGAGGGAAGGATGGATGAGTCTGGCTGCAGTATTCATAATAGATTGTAGAATGAATCAGATGTTATATATGACCTATATTTTCTAATAACTTAGTAAGTGGGTGAGATTCCTTTATATCTTTATACAACTGTTTTCTTAACAATGCACACAACATTGCCTATACAAATTCTGTATCTGACTTTCTATGTGCTAGATAAAATACAGCCCAGACTATTGAGGGTGGCCACCATTTATCAACCTGGAAATTAAGCAATTTAGCCATTACACATTGTTTACAGATTAATGTGTGCCTGCCACAGGCATTCGAATAGGAATCTGCTGCAGAACACCTGTTTCCAGATTGTAATTCACACAAATAATGAGGAATTATTCCTGAGAGCACTTGTGACATCAGGCTTATTATGGAGCAGCTGCGAAACAACATCACGCAAATAGGAGATTTATTAAGTATGTATAATAGCCCAGATTTACCAGGAAGAGCCAATGCTTTATTAAAGCATTTATACTTGTCATGATGTATTAGGAATAATGGTTCCTCACTTTTTTTAAATTATAGAGGTCTTATAGCCTCACTAACCATGTTCTTTCAAAAGTAAAACTGCCATAGACTTCCTATACAAAGTAGACATGTAGGCAGAAGGACCTTTCCAGTTGCTTAACTAGCCTTCTTGACATGCAAGGAAAGTTATTTTTTAACACTCCTTCAACACACATCAGACATCCATATGCATCAACATTATTTCAATTATAATCATGAAAATAAGACAAATATCACAAAAGTCCAATGCAGCAAAACATGAGGATAACAACAGAGTTCTAAATGAAATAAAAGTTTAATAAAAGTGTGTGGAAATATGGATAGTACCGTAGCATCAAGCTATAAAATAATTCAAAAGGTTTTTTAGTAGCATGAGGATATTAGTGGTGTTCTTTGATAAAGAAAGGTTTACAAGGATCTTAAAAACAGTATTTTGGTCCTCTAAACAGCAGTAACATGACAATATAGGGCAATTTTGGCAATACATAAGCTAAAAAAGGGCACCCATGTAGCCCTCTGCCTTACAAGGCCTCCATTACTTTTTATAGTGCTGAGCAGGGCTGGACTGGCCCACAGGAGGAAAAGAATCCAAATTAACCCCCTATAGTTTTTTTGTGCCCTATAGTTGGCTGCGGTACTCTGCTCCCTTTTAAAACCTAGTCCTGGGTGCTGTATTATTGTTATTATTATTAATAAACAGGATTTATATAGCGCCAACATATTACGCAGCGCTGTACAATAAATAAGGGTTGAAAATGATAGTAACAAAGGAAGAGGAGAGGACCCTGCCCCAAAAAGCTTACAATCTAGGAGTTGGGGGAAGTATCACACAATAGGAGGGGAGATTTGGAGTGGTTTTAGGAGAGGAAAAAGTGCTATAGTACTGTTTTATATACCACCCATATCAGGGGCACTATATACCTATATCGGGACACATCTTGTGCATTAGGCAGGTTATTCAATTTGATGGTCCATATATAAAAGTACATTGTAAAATGCATAGGACCACGGCTGAACTACAAAAGAACAATATGACAATGGGCTTTGTGAAGTGCTGTGCAATATGTTGTTGCTATATAAATATTGGATGATAATAAATAATATTAACTATGCCACTCAATTAAAAGTGCATTTGCATTTACGTTTCTTTTAGTTTCCCAGCAAAGTCCTAAAAATACTTTTTCTGCAAGTAACGTCCACCTAATGCAATGCTTAGCATTAGGAGTGAGCATAGCCAGAGCTGTGGCTTATATTAGCTCCTCTTGTGTTACCGCTAACCATCATTCATTCTCATGAAAAGATCAGATTTGCTGCTTCGTTAACTGTGTTTGTTACACAGAGATTTTAGATTAACTAATGCTTTGTTGATTCTCACAAGTGCACAAAACAATATGGATCTTACCAGGCATTGCAAAGCAATTTATTTCTCGTCCCTGGAAATAACGTTTTGTATACATTTTTCTCCATTACAAGCCTGATTTCGGCAGCTTTACTTATCAGGCGGAGTTGATTTTTATGCCAAGCTTGGTGTTTATTTTATGTCTCTTTTAATAGGGTTGTCAGCCTTTTCCCAACCTTTACTTGTGATGTATTACAAAGTACATCTAGATAGATGAATACATTAAAGTAGGTCTATGGTGTATTTTATTATTCATTAATGTCAGAGCCAAAAATACAATAAAAATTTTTTTTTACTTTTTAGGTAAATGTGAATACTACATGTTGCATTCTTATCTTAAGCCAGCAGATGGAGCTTCAAACTTCCATTCACATTTTCCAGACAGTTTGCTTCTTTGATGTAGATGCCATTTATAGCATTGGCCCATTTTTTATCAGACAGCTAAAAAGGAAGTTTGCGTTAGCAGTCTGGTGGCTCATAGGTGGATAGCAGAGGATAGCATAGGCCCACTTCTCCACATAGTAAAAGGACCTGTATGAATCTTGGACAATTTGCAGTAGAAAAGTAGGCTATTAAAACTGTGGGGGTCCTGAAAGTTAATTAATACTACTGCAGGGGCCACTAGATGGATTGCTAAGAAAATAATAAAGCCTGCCACTGCTGAATTCTAAAAATTCTAATTCCATGCCTTTCATGCTATAGTAGATATCCTTTATGTTAGATTCTAAAGGGTATATTTAGTGATACATTCCACAAGTGAACACAAGGAGCAGTATCTTTGGCTGTAGTATTTGTAATTTACAACATTTTTCAGTATGTATCCCAATTTTCCTGCCTTTAAAGAAATGTATGAACATGCTTCTTTTTTCACAATTTAATTCTGTGAAAAGAAGTCATACTGTTTACTGTCATTTGCAAAGTCCCTTAAAAATAAATATATTATGTCTAAAGCAGGCAGATGGTCGAATCGCCTCTTCTTGCAGCTTGATAAGCAGCTAACCGGTTTGCGGTTTCTTGTGAAACAGTGCCATGTTTGAAGAGCTGAGCCTGGCGTTCACGACTCTCTTCAAGCTCCTTCCAGTGCTTTTCTTCAAATGAGTTCTGTAAAAGACGTAAGTTCATATTGTGTAAAACATCACCTATCATAGACATATCTATATAATGACATCTTCACAATTCTCACCGTTAGCCATGAATGATAACTCAAACGATTAACACCTGACACATTCCAAGATGATGGGATTGAAGGAACTAAGTTACCTGTATGGGCAGCACAATGGCTCAGAGGTTAGCACTCTGACCTTTGCAGTGGCAGATATTAGGTTCTAATCTTGGCTAGGACATTATCTGCATGGAGTTTGCAGGTTCTCCCTGTGTTTGTGTGGGTTTCCTCTGGGAGCTCGGTTTCTTCCCACATTCCAAAAATATGCAGTTAGGTTATTTGGCTTCCCCCTAAAATGAACCTTAGACTGTATTAGATTGTGAGCCCCTCCAAGGGACAACTAGTCACACGACTATGGACTTTGTAAAGCTCTGCGTAATATGTCAGCGCTGTATAAAAACTGTAATAATAATAATGGCTATACTGTAAATGCTGGTGTACCAATCTGAGCTGCGGAAGCTACTTGAGTTTTAATTCGCCTTCAATTTTACAAAAGAATTATAGTTGGCTGTCACTAACTATTACTAGCAATCCTTTTGCACATACTTTAGTGCAGATGCCAAGACCTATGCCAAACTATGTTCTTCTAGGCATGCACCGTTTTTTCCATAAGCCTTTATTCATAGGATGTTGGGCTTATGAAGTTTACTTTATCCTTGAAGATGTGCTGACTCCTGAGATTTGTCCGTCTCTGATAGGGGGGTTCATTCCTCACAAACTCTAAGTGTTTTTTTAAATACGAATCCTAATTTTATAATTTTGTACAAGGATTTTGTTTTTGTAGCAACGCCGAACCACTGGGAATGCAGTGTAAATGTACTACCCATAATGCCGAGTTTTTCATTCACTCCGGCTCCGTACATTTATGTACCTTAGACGATTTGGCAATGTTCCGCTGGGGGTTTAGCTTCAAGGCCTCGGCCTGTCTCTTGCGCTCTGTAATTTTCTCCTCCAATTTTTTCTGCAGCTCAGTGACACGATCATCTTTTGCTACAGCAGCTTTTCCAAACTGAGATTTTGCTTTTTTCTCCTCTGACCTGTCAAAAAGACAAATGAAATAAGCAATTCTAGCATATACCTTGATTACAAACACAAGAAAGGGGATTTATTTCTACTAATAATGCAAGGTTGTTTTAATCAGATTAGTGCGTGCACATTGCACCACATTTGTGGCCCGTCACAGGAGTGATTCATTGTTATACTTAACAGCCAGTTAGGCCTGACTCTGCAGCTTTGAGTTAAGGCAGCAGTTGAAGTGGAAAATTACACTGGCTGTCTGTGAAAATGAACATTTTGCAGAAAACAAAGATTCCAGCTCTTCCCATTTATCTGCCTACAAAATATATGCTCATTTCGGTGTTTTTACTCTTTCTGTTTTTTGATAGAATAAAAGTAGATGTATATCCTAAACTAACCATAGTGTACCATAAACCAATGCCAAGTTTAATAAATGCAATACTTATGTTCACTTTTTTTCATGTTCATGTTTTTGTTCATGTTTCATGTTGATGCTGCTGATCTTCTGCAGGCTTTTTTGCATTAACCTTACTTGTGCTCCAGTTATGGCTTGTCTGGCATTTCTCAAGGTGGACTTGGTGACAAGTTGAAGCTTGTAAGACTAACTTAGTGACAATGCAGGAGCACAACTGGGAGACAGGGACAGACCGTTGTCACTCCAACAGGAAGAAGTTGAGTAAAAATCGTCAAATCAGAACACCTGTTCCTATTTTAACTCTCAAAGGTGGGAAGCTGTTCGCTTTAAAGAGTATTCCTACAATTTTGAGTTGTACCTCCAGGAAAAAAAAGTGGAAAGAAATCTCTCCAGGGGAAACAGTCAGCAAAAAAAGATAACCTGCTAGAGGTTTTTCTTTACTATCCAAAACAAAAAATAAAAGTTTTGGCTTCACACTTTCCAGATTGTCCAGTCCATCAAGTTCAACCATAAGGGAAATAAACATATCCCAGATATAAATAGGCAGATAGGGACAGATGAAATTGTATGAGCAGGTATTGCCAGACAGGACAGAATGAGTAGATACTGCCAGACAGGACAGAAAGCCACAGATGGGGCGATATTAGCAGATAACCCCTGGTTGGATAGAATTAGCAAATAAACCAGGATAATCAGACAGAATAGAGTGGACATTCCTTTTATCTCACTTTCTATTGTATGCGGCTTCCCCACCTCTTAGATTGTAAGCTCTTCGGAGCAGGGTCCTCTCTTCCTCCTGTGTCACTGTCTGTCTGTCATTTGCAGACAGCAAAGTTCATAACTCAGTGACATCCTTTAAGGGGCTCAGATCTGATCTTTTTGCTATATTTAACATTTTGGGGGATTTGTCTTATTTTCCTTTGCAGTCTGTATTTCATTTTTTAGTTTTGCACATTTTATCTCATTTTTACATCTTGTTATATTCTTTATAGTTTTCAAATGATGAAGGTGATCCTTCATTTTTATTTTTTTGGAATGCCTTTCCCTTGTTCTTTATGGCTTTTTTAACATGAGCTGTGAGTCACATATATTTTAAATTTTAGCCTCTTAAACTTAATATTATTACCTGTTTACAGCTTACATTAAATGAAATCATAATATAGCCACTATTACCCAGATTCCCTTTTATATATACATAAGCTCTTCTTTGTTAGAAAAAAAACTAGGTCCATCAAAGTATCCAATCATTCCATCCTCACAGACATTATCTGCTCTTTTTTTCTCCATTCACTCATTCTGTCCCCATGGGCAATAACTGCTCATTTATTGCCCATCACTTAGTATTTGTATATTGCACCCCATCTGGCAATGTCTGCTCATACCATTCTATCTGGTAGTTTATTATTATTATTATTATTATTATTAATAATAATAATAAAAAAGTATTTTTATAGTGCCAACATATTACAGGGCGCTGTACATTAAATAGGGGTTGCAAATGACAAAGAGCTTACAATCTAAGATGTGGGGAAGCAACATACAATAGGAGGGGGATAACATTTATGCCCATTCTATTCTGTCTGACCATCTTGGGTTATTTGCTAATTCCATCCAACCAGGGGTTATCTACTAATGTCACCCCATCTGTGGCTATCTGCTCTTTCTGTCATGTCTGGCAGTATCTACTCATTCTGTCCTGTCTGGAAATACCTGCTCATACAATTTTATCTGGCACTATCTGCTTATTCAATCCTTCCCGCAGCATCTGCTCATCGCATTACTTTTATCAATAGCATGATTGTTCCATTTTAAGTGTGTGTGCAAGAAAGAAATACTCAAGGAAAGGATGAATGAAATGAACTTGCTTAGCATGTAAGGTTCAAATGATAAATATTGTCGTGAACAGCCTATAATTTTTTTAGACCAAATAGAAACACTCTTGATTTTGAGAGTATTTTATTTAAAAAAACAAAACACATTTTTTTGATTTTTACTTTTAGTCCTGATTATAATATTTTAGTCCTGAACATAATATATAAAGAAAAAAAAACATATAAAACCACTGTACATGCCCTTAAAAGGAAGCATTCCCTAAAGAAAACATATACTGATACATTGTCATTGCTCACTTTTAATTCTGCAAATACAATTTGCTTCAAATGCCAGAGAACTGGCATCTTCAAGAGTTCAGCAATAAAATGTTTCTTTGAGAGGTAGGGTAAGTATTAGGATTCAGGCAGAAAGTGTGTATATGTAAGAGTAAAAAGGGGGTGGATTTTATGTTGGATTTCAGGAAAGGGAAGAAATAGGTATCAGGGTTTGATTAGAAGGAAAGGGACAAGAATTAAACTATGAGCAAACTGTTTGTGTAAAATGAGGAGTAACTGTTTAGGTACAGGGAGGGCTAAGTGTAAAGAAGTAAGAAGGGGAGGGTGTTTGGGTGCAGGAAAGAAGGAGAATTCAATGCTGGGGTGCAGAGAGGGTTACATGTTAATATGCAAGTTAACAGAGATACTTTGCCTGTCTTATTTTTAGAAGTTTTTGGCACTGAAAGCACGCAAGATTGCTGTGAAGAAAAGTATTATATGAAGGATGCAGTGATTAGATACTGCCAGCGTAGAGGAAATGATCAGATGATGCCAGACAGGATGCAATAATCTAATATTGCTAGACAGTTTTCAATTATCAGACACTGCCAGATAAAAAAATATCTATTTCTACATTCTTTTCCTGTAATGCTATGACCTTGACAGTTTTAATAAACATTTAGAGATGTTATTTTTAACCACAACAGTACAAATATACAGAATAAAAGTCTGTCACAAATGACCCACTACAAAGATGTGAAAACATGTACCGGAAAAAGTTAGGAATAAACCTACTTATCCCTGTCTTCTACCAGAAAACTTATCTGTGAATGACGTCACCGCCCTTCTAGGGTCTTATGGAATGCAGAACATGCAAAATCTTCTAAAAAGACGCTCTTGTAGTGGAATAGAGCAAGAATATGGCTGCTCTGCTTTCCAAAGACCTCAGCTCGGAACAACACTGCCAACACACCCAGCAATGCAGAACATGTGGAAAAGGTAAACTTTTTCTATTACAGGTAGGTCAAAATACCTAAAAGTGTTTTTGTTTTGGGTAAGCCAGCTTCTAACTTTTTATATTTCTTGGAATACACCAATAGCAGGATCTACCTGCCATAATTCTTAGTTCTGTTCCCGTCCTCCAGAGAGTTGTGTTTTCCAGCTACTTCTGTTAAGTATCCTTAATAAGGAAGCCAAGAACCCTATATTTTAGCCACATGAGTTTGAGGACCTAAAACATCAATTTAAAGGGGTAAATATTACTAAAATCACAAATCTAAATCCTCAATCCTATATTATGGTTCTGCCACTGGAGATACAACATTCAGGTAAACGGAGGCTGTTGCTGCAGCTGTGCCATGCAAATAAGTCAGTCCTGCATCTTGAACTGTATTTATAAGTGCAGCTGTACCGTGTCTGCATGTAAATTAGCTGTCTGGAAAATGAGGTAATTATGCTGCCACTGGTAAATAAATCAGGTAATGGAGTGATTTTTCTGCTGGATATTTGAAAATTAAGTATGCTTTAACACCTTTTAACATAAGTTATGTGCATGGGAGTTGAACACCTGGGGATGGGGGTCACTGCTGGCTGATGGAAAGTAAAATAGATTAAGTAAATAGCTGGCATCTTGAAAATATTATTTAATAATTATATTTATTAGTAGTTGGATATGGCGGTGCAAGTCTATTTTTATCCTATGTCTTTTGTTCAACTAGGAGAATCAATCTCAGGAGGTGCAGCAGGAAGAAAACTTAAAGCAGGGATATGCTGTATGTCATTTGGAATCATAGCAAAAACCAGCCTGTCTAATCTCTATTTTACTAGTAATTTATCTGCAATACAGAATAATACTACATTAATTTTATCCATATTTAAATCTTTTTACTATGTTTTACAAATCTTTTTGTGGCCAGACAGCTCTGGGGACCCTGTGCTCCTTGGCCCCAAAGCCAAGTATTGGCTACAGTTTCTTCTTAAAGCATTCTAATTATTTTTTGATTCAAAACTATTACAAGTATATTAATGTGCCTCAAAACAAACAAGTTTTTTATTGGGTCTGTTCACAGCATCTAGTATTTATCTTTCCTATGTAACCGATGAATCAATCTAGTTAGAGAATCTCTTGCAACCCAACATGGGACAGTGCTTGGCCAGTCAACAAGCACCAGAACTGCCACATCAGAGTTACTTACAAATGTCTCCATACCTAGAAGTACAGGGTATTTGTTTTCTTGCCACCAGCTGAATTTAGCAGTTGGGGAGTGAAGGAAAGGTAATTATGTAATGCTATGAAAAGAGAGTAATTCTAATAACCCATGTGTGAGTTTTGAAGCCACAGCAAACATCTGCATATTAAAAAAAAAACAGGTAATTTGTTAGGAGTCTGCAGATACTGTGTGGAACCAGTAGCTGGATTTGTCAGCAAGCAGTGAAATGGGTAAGTTGTCAATATAGTGTTAAACCCAGAAATTGTTTCTTAAACTAGGTGTGAAGAAGCTGTAGGTAGGTGGCAGCCCGTTTTTTTTGACCCAAGTCTTTAGTAACTACCCAAAAACAGCCGGGTGGTTACTGAAAAGTGTCGGGTGGTGCACCCAGCTAAAAGGGGCTGGGGAGAACACTGCAATAGCTCTCAGCAGCAGAGACAGGTCTGTAGGTCAATCCAGCAGGGGAGAAAGTAAGTGCCAAAGTCCAGTTTGAGATTAGCTTCACCACAAGGGTAAAGAGCAGTGCACAAGATCAAGGGGAAAACCACAATAAAAAGGCAAAGTGAACTGGAAGCTGCAGGGTTTATATAAGAAGGAAATTATCCAGATTAGGAACAGAACCAGATGAAAGTATTAAGGATCCAGGTATCACTAAGTGAATATAAGATCAAAAGTCTCAGTGGTACCCATACAAGGGAACAGCCTAAGACTCAGGAGACCAGAATTCAACCCCAATCGGTATCAGTTACTGATATACCTAGTTCATTTTAAGCTGCTCATAGACTGGTCAATGGGTACACGACTAGGTGAACACATATTATCTCTCTGATATTGATCTTTACCAAAGATAAATGTCATGCACTTATGGGCAGCTCGATCAAGCCCCACTTCATTTCACCCCTCGACCACTCCAACAATTTAATGTAAATCATGGGGAGGGAACATCTAACAACGAGCAGTTAACAAAAGCACTTCCTGCTGGTATACATTAAACATGAATATATTACCATGTCAAGAAAACAGATCTACTAAAGATTTTAAAATTAAAAAAGCCACTTTATGAGGGCCAGTGAAGCTGACAAACAGAAGAACCGTTTATATCTGTTTTATAATAGAACAAGCAATTTTTTACAAACAAACTTTTTTTTCTATAAACCATGGGGCAAAGCACAAAAGTTCACACAAAGAGCACTCCGGAATTACCAAAGTATTTGCATACTTTGAAAATGCGCAGTGAGAGTGGAACAGGTTGGAAATTAATACGTGACTGTAACATTTCTGATACAATATTGTATATTATAAAAAATACAGAATATAAGGATATGTGCCTATTTTACATCAGGGGCCTATTAGTCCATATATTGAGTTTAATGTTCTGATTTAATGTTGCATAACAAACATGGTTTTATGAATTGCAAGCACTTGGCAGCAATTCTTTGTGATAAATTAAAGATAAATTATCACTAACGGCTGTGAGCAGCCATTTGAGGAGTTTAAAAAAAGGGTGCACTTTGGAATGATTTATGTTTTGGCTATTCCCAGCATGCTTTAATTATGTATTCTGATTACAGGAATATAATTTATATTCTACATGGAGTATCCTGAGTAAGCTGTTTTTATGTTCTCCTAGAATTTCCCTGTAAAATACATGTACCTGGGGGTGGAGCTAAAATATAGTAGGAGGGGCCTAAAAATCATTAACAGGGGCCCATACCTTTACCCCATAGTAAATACATAACTATACTATTCAGGACCTGGCAGTTAGCGTGTTACCTACAGATCAATGGGCATCTGGTGGCAGAGTTTAGAAAACACTGGGGCTGAATTTACTAAATAAATATAGGATCATCCAATGTTTTATTTTCTATCCATGCACATGATTGGGTATTACTTGCAAAGTTAGTTTTCACCAGATTCACTAAGCAAAGTGAAAATTCCCTGCGAGGTGATTGTTATTATTATTGTTATTATTATTATTAATAATAATAAACAGGATTTATTTAGCACCAACATATTATGCAGCGCTGTACATTAAAGACAGACAGATACAGACAGTGACAAAGAAGGAGAAGACCCTGCCCCGAAGAGCTTACAATCTAAGAGGTGATGTAGTAGAATGAAACATGTGATGCCACATTTAGAGGGTATTTGCCTTCATCTACCTGTTTCTCCTGGAAAAGGAAATAAAGGGCTTGGATAGTGTCAAGAGTAATTGAATTGCTGCAGGACCAATTGAGAGAGAGAGAGAGACAGGAGGGTAAGTTTGTGTTTTTTTCCTGTGATGCTGCAACAGCTCTTATCCCCTGCAAAGAATAAACCCCAAAATATTATTTAGGTTTATTTTTCTTGAAACACGCCCTGAAATTTGAACTGAAGTCTGAAATGCTTTTTGCAATGAGTGCATTTGAAGCTAATCTACTCTGAAGCTAACTCACCTTCATAATTGAATAACAGAATACCAAAGCAGTTAAAGGGGTCCTTTACCAAAATTTAAAACAAACAGCAAACCCCGAAAGTAATATCAATCATTTTTTGGCAAAACATATAAACAATTTACTCTGTATAATTACAGTGAAACCTAGAAATAACACAACTTAGTTAGTATGGCCACGGGGTGGCGCTAGACAACATATATCCTAATACCCCTGAGGAAGCTGAATCTTTGGCAAAATGTGTCGGATAAAAATAAAACGGCTGTGACTACTATTTTGGATATTATCTTTAGACTTTTTTCAGGGCACTCCATGGCCCAAATTAATTCCGTATTTGGAAATATGTTGTAAATTGTCTATATGTTTTGCCCAAAAAAAAAAACACCACTGTTTTTAAATTGCATTTATTTGATCATTGAACAACCTAAGCTCCTTTAGTAAATGAATCCTATTGTGCAATACCTGCTGTAATACTGTGCCAACATATCACCAGGCTACCATTCTTATGAATCAGGTAGCATACTGGGGAGGGAAGGCTCTGTGTGGATACGATGTACATCTAAGATACTTGATAGGCAATTTAAGGAATAACTGTTTTTTGGCAAGCTTGCACTGTTTCTTTACTGAAGATCTTTTATAATGAATACGTCCAATTAGTTCACAGCTACAGAAGATGATAATGAACAATATGGAGATGCGACTGGTGAGATTAGGACAATGAACAGCACGATGATGGATTACATGCTCCAGTGATGTTGCAGCAGACTGTGAATACACAATTGCAAATATCTCAGGATTTGTACAGTAGTGGAGGCTTACAGATACCGTAAATCAATAAATGGAGCTTGTTTGTGCTGGTGGCCAAATATAGACAAATATTTCAAGCAAAACAAAAGGTTGCGTATAATGTAATAAATTGTTTACGGGATCAGCAAAAGCAAATTTAGAACTTGCAAAAGTAAATGTTCAAACACCAAAAATCTAGCAAATATGGTAATGTACAGTTAAAGTAAATGTACCAAACAGCCGTCCATTGTGTGTCCAAAAAGGAGTCTAAATGAATTTATTTTCTTGGCTGTACATGTTTAGAATTCTGTTTATATTGTATTTGAAAGAGTTCATTGTTATAGATTGTTTTACTTCACATTATCTTTCTTTTTTGTACAAACGCTTTGCTCTTTTATGTGTTATTTTTCTGATTATTTTTTTTCAATGGATCTGCAGGAAGAAATAATAAATATGGCAAAGTAAGATGAATGTAATGTTAAACTGGCCATTTGTAAAGGGGTTGTAGTGGCCATGGACCTTAGCGATCTCATAATGGAGTCTTTGGTTAATGACTGCCTCCTGAAGCATGTACAATAGCTTCTATAGTATACTTGCAGTGTTTGATTATCAACTTTGTACATACCATCCAGATAGCTTTCTGTAACGTAACATGCACTGACTATTATGTGCAGCTCCTTGGTGATGTCAAAAGCAACTTAGGTCTCCGTATTAGTTGGCCCTCTGGCCTGATCACCCAATGTTTCATATTCAGCATAATTACCAGCCTGGACCCGGTGGTGGGAGCCCCGCCCCAACCACCTAAGCCACCCTCTCTATAGGGAATTTGCGCCGCTGATCTGCGCTAAAGTTGTTTTACATTTTGTATTTTACTTGTTAATACTTTTCTTTTTTATCTCTCCCCTTCACTATACCCAGCAATATCTTTACCTCTTTTGCTGACTACTAGAGCTGCTCTCTCGGATACTGCCCATAGCTTTTCAATTGGGTTAATCCATTTCCCAGTCTCATTCTCAATGCAATACATATTTGACCCCTGTACCCGAGATGGGTTCGATTAATATTGTCTCTTGTCTATTGTCTCTCAATGTCAAAGGGCTGAATACCCCTGAAAAGCCATTCACAATATTAGCCCCATCCCCTTCTCTTATTCTTGGTTCATTTAAAATTTTACATGTCATTTCATTTGATTCTTTGTATTGTGTATACTTTATAATCACATGTTACATTTTCTATGCAGTTGAAAGGTTTGCACATTTTTGATTGTTGTACAATTGTTTCTTATTTTTAAAACATTCATGCTTCCCCATCCCTGTTTTTTTCTGTTTTTCCCTTAAATAATGAATGAAGTAAAGAAAAAAAAAGTTGGCCCTCACCGACATAGAAAGACCTGCTAGGTGTTTACATTAAAATTAAAGTTTCTGTGCCTTATTTTTTCAAGCCCTTGGTATATGAATTACTAATATTTTGCACAACCACAATTTATTTTCCAGGGATGCCATTAGAGAGTACAACCAATTATGTTGTAGTGAGACTGCTGAAAAGGGCAACAGTATGGGGCATGGCTGCTGGGTAGTGATGACTGGCTTCATGAATGTTTGTGCTGGAACATATACCAAGCCCAAAATGTTCAATTTTTAACTCAATCTAAAGAAAACCGATTCACAATTTGCCTCTCTCATAGGCATATTGTGGGTGCCCAGAAATTTTCTGATTGCGACCCTGAAATCCATTTGAAAAGGTTAATGCATGCATAGTACTAACTTGAGAAGAGACGCTTTCCCAAGAGCTGTCCTGTGCAATGAGATCTGCTCCAAGGTGTCCAGAAGCAGCTGCTGTTTGGTCTGCTTCTCCTCCAGGATCTGATCCCTTTTTTCCTCCTCTGCTTTCTTCTGAGCTTCCTTCAGCAGGGACAACCGCTCATGGAGCTCTGCTATGGACATCTCACAGTTCAGACCATGTCCTGCAGTCTGAAAGGGACAGAAGACTGTTGATATAAATTCTTCAACAACATAGAAGACTGTGTACCTTACTATACACAGCATACTACAAGAAAAAAGGGTATATTAGAGATTCATTGGCTGCCATAGTGGTTTTCCTTTTGAAAATTCTAGACGTCGAGCTGGAATGCCGATCCTCTGCTTTACCTGCTGTGTATTTATTGTAGGTCAATGACTCACAGCTGGATAACTAGCATGTTCTCAAGGTTAGAAATGGAAGGGTATATATTCTGTCTTCAACAACATTTTTTTTATATATCCCAACATATTCAGAGATATATTCCCCAAGATAAAACAAAAAGGGGGGTTTATGGTTTTATGATAGTTTGAGAGGCTACTAATGCATTGTATAATACAAATCTCTGTGCAATATATAGTTTCCAAATTCCCAAATACTATGATCTACACCCACCCACTCATCATTGCATTGCACAAAACAAGAATAAGTTAATTGTTTTCATAAAGGCTATGGAGTCTGGAGAGAAGTATAGAGGTAGGAAGCAATGTACACCACCTTGCTAGCATCTCCCACCAACAATAATCTGAATGCATCAAAAAGCAAGAGACACACAGAGATCCAGTCGTGATGTCACTGGGTTTAAGAAAAGGTATATAATAAAACTAAAAGACATTTAAAATGTAATTAACACATTTAAGTTATAAGGTTTGACTTAATTATTAAGATATGAAATGCAAACTTTAAAAAGTAGTATATAAAAAATGATTCCTGGGGAAAACATTTTCTTTCCAAAAGGAAGAGGCGGAAGGCAATAGATAAGGCAGTTGAGCAGTATTGGGAAGTGCTGGGGGGTGATTAATCAGAGATGAATGTTTTAGGTAAGGAAAAGATCTGGCGGCTATTCTTTAACAAGTGGGTTGTTAAGGGTGGACTGTTTATACATTGGAAAGATCCAGTTAAGTCTGATAGGTCAGAAAAGAGTGATCCAAAGAATGGGGGCAGTTCTAGGAAAGTTGTCATTTTTATATAACTGACCATCACAGAACATGGGATCACTTTTGTTTTACTTGCTTATATTACCTTTTATTTGCTGTCATGATGTTGCTAAAATATAATATTTTCTGTATTACCTATAATGTGGTTCTCTTACCTCTGTTGAATCCACAAACTTGTGTCTGATAATCGGCACAGACTCCATGGCTCGAATCTCACGGATTAATTCAAATTTTCTCTTTAGTTCTTCTTCAGCTTCCTCCAGAGCTTGTCGTAAAAGCTCCCGGCTCTCCTCTGTCACCTCTTGCACTAGAAATAAATTAAAGATTTGATACAAAACCTTCAAAAATAATTACATTTGACTATTGTTTATTTACAGGCCTTGCACTAGCAACATCAAAGCTTCCAATGATGGGAGATAATTAGGTAAAATTTGCTGTATGCAAGTAAAATAAATTTACAATAATGATACAATACGGATGTATCTGTATTTTAAATCTTTTGGTTTTGAAAGAATAGCTGACCTCAAAGAAATAAAGGAGTGATTTGTATGGCCCCACTCACTGTTCTTCAAAAAGTTGTCCAAAACTTTGTAGTTCGGTTTGCGAAGAAATGGCAAAGACTGATTTTTTGGGGCAGAGTTGAATATTTTTAGTGCCCGCTAAGTGACTCATACGTATGCATGTTACTATCACTATGGTTAAAATAAACTGTTATTCAGTGTTCAGACTGCCATCCAACAACCATTAAAATCATATTGGGTAAGTTATAGAGATGATCCCAGGGGGCTGAATTGCCTTCCACACATTCTATTTGTGTGCTATTTAGGTGCTCAAACTTTGTGGAAGAATATAAGACCTGGGAAAGGTTGTCATTATCTACAAAGGCAAGTGGCTCATCAAAGATTCCAGGGTGAAGCACAGAGTTGTGTTCCATGGCGGAGACATAACCAACAAATATTGGCTGAATGTTGACAGATTAAAACCAATAAATTGGTCTCAAGAGGTATAAAGTGTATATTGTATCTGTGTCACAATAGGCTATCAGATTCCAGCAGTCTGCAAGGTGTTCACATTAACTGCTAATGGTCAAGCTTTAACGTACAGTAAATATCTTACCTATCCTTTGCTTGTATTTCTGTAGTTTCAAGCGTGCTTGTTTGGTATTTTTGCGTCCCTCAGACACTTGTTCTACCAAGTCTCTCATTTCCCTCTCTTCCTGTAGACGTTTCTCTGCATACTGGCGCATCAGCTTTTGTGCCTATATAACATACATAAATAGAAAGCAATGAACACCCATTCCATCAATAACTATGCCAGCTATCTGTAGGAGGCACGTTTATGTATATTGAACAGCCAACAACAAGTCAACTGGACTGTGGTAAATCATTTTTCAGCTGCGTCTACAGTAGCTTTTTAGCAACCAGCAAAAAAGTGATGCAACTATTACTTCAAAAACCTGCATGGGCATAACAGAGTTATAAGTATTGTAAGGAATATTTCAAAAGTTATTTCAGTATTAATTTCTACGGTGGTTCAGTGGTTAGCAGTCTGGCCTTTGCAGAGCTAGGTCCCAGGTTCAAATCTCAGCCAGGACACTATCTGCATGGAGTTTGCGTGGGTTTCCTCCAGGTACTCTGGTTTCTTCCAAAAATACAAAAACATTCAGTTAGTTTTTAATTGGCTTCCCCCCAAAATTGCTGTTAGACTGTATTAAAGACATATGACTATGGCAGGGACATTCGCCTGTGAGCCTCTTTGAGAGACAGCTAGTGACATGACTATGGACTTTGTGCAGCGCTGCGTAATATGTTGGCGCTATGTAAATACTGTGTAATATTGAAATATATCTTTAATTTTCAAAAAAAAAAAAACAACCAGCAGGTGCTACAAACCTGTTAGAAACCAACTAAAAAATGCTAACTTTAGAGTCTTTGTTGTGATCATTAATGATTTTAGAGAATTAAAAAGACTTTTTACTTTAAAGTTAGGTTCAGATTGTTGCAGCCTCTGAAGCAAATGCCCCTTACCATGCATTATGGCGCACCTTACTGTTCTTTGTGTCTTGTTCATTTTAATGGGCTGCCTAACATGTGGCAGGGAAACAAAAAAGTGCACATACAACAAGCAAAGTGCATTGGGGGTGCCATTGTAATGAACTTTTTGCATTAGTCTATGTACGTATGTCAGATTATTGCCTAAGTCAAACGGTTGTGCTCGGGCGAGAATCCCACCCGTGTAGTCGCCCAAAGTCGTTCACGGATTCATCAGGATGATGAAATGAGAGCCATACAAGTCAAGTGAGGAGAGCACAGTGGGGTGTCACTTGCTTGTCCCCCCCCCCCCCCCCCCCCCCCCCCCCCCCCCCCCCGTCCCTTATCTATAGAACAGAACAGCTGCTGTGTGTAAAGGATTTGTTTGTGATAATTCCAATGATAATTGTGATAATTTCCAGTGATAAAAAATGTACATGCGTTCACAGCCTGGATTGCATTACACCAACATTGTGCAGCAACATATGCATTGCTGCTGGAGCACTGACATCTGCAGCAGAGATGGAGTTTGCAGAGCTGTCAGTGCTGATGGATGGGCAAGTCCGCCATATTGTGTAAATATTCTATGCATACTTTTGAATTATGGCAACAGCTGCCAATCCTTGACTCCATACTTTTTTAAAGTTATTTGCATTCCAATTGCATAAAAGTCCCTATGATGGTATTCTGATTTTCCAATAGAGACACCAGTTCTGGTGACAACTGTCTAAGAGGGACATTCTACTCCTTTCAGAAAGTTTCCTCTAGCTTCTTGTTGTTTTTGGGACCGGAAGTAAAGAGAAATCACTACAAAGGGGGAAAAGACAACCAAGCATAACCTGGCTGCAGTTTTACCCTTCCATAGTTTAGCTGAACTCTAACAGAAAAAGGAGCCGGTCAGCTGTGCTAACAAGAAACATGCTGATAGGAAGAGAAAGCAGGCACATAGGGATGGGCTCATCAATCATCTGCTTCTTCTTTTACTGTCCAGTCATGGGCTAGTGAAGGGACAAGACCTGTTACTTATCCACAGGAGAAAAATTAGAACCAAACAGGGCATGTCAGAGACAAATCTCCGGACTGGATAGACAGACAACACATCTTTTGGTAAAACAACTCATTTATGTATTTTATCTGTGCATTTAGCTGTTTGTTTAGCTTTAAGCATTTAATATAGACACTTACATATTCGATTCTGCTACCAATGTAATGCTTATATGCTGAATATCCATAAAAAACTAAAATAAATCTTATTTTTATATGGAGAAACAGCTGAGGTAGATACAACCCAGCCACCAATGCCAGTCTCTGTATTTATACCGACACAGGTTACCGCTAAGAGGTTTATTGTTTATTATAGCGGTGTGAATTATCAGTGGAGATGTTACTGTATATTAACTTTGACATTCCGCCATGGTGTTCTGTGTTTTACTATTGTGTTAATACTCTAATGAATTGAAAACCGGCAAATGAGGTCTGTTGATGTAGTTTATGATCGCAGCGTGACTATTATTTGTGATAATTTATTACTGTCACAGATGGGATGAGGCTGTTTGTCTTAAGAGCTAGAATGGGATTTGTAAGGATTAACGCCACGTGTATGGAAAGACAACAGAATAGTGATAATTGAATCCCATCCACCTTACAGCTATAGTTTTTATAAATGACATGATTTTGCAGCAGTAGTATCTTTTTTAACATCATGCTTTACAAGTTTCACAAATCCACTTTCTAAATTCAGTATCTTACCTCCTCTTTCTTCATTTCTGCCTTTTTCTTGTTTTCTCGGATGAGGTTCTGCCGGGCCAGAACAGCTTCTTCTCTGCTCAGCTTTCCTTCCAGTCGTCGGCATTCAATCTCAGCAAGTTGACGTTCCAGGTCCTTTTCCCGCATTTGCCGCTGCCATTCCAAAAATTCGCTGGGATCCCGGGCCCCATCCACTAGCTTCTCAATCCTAGAAGACAGAAACCAGGTTCAATTCTAACTCAGGGCTAGGAGAGGGGAGAAGCAGCTCAAAGAGCCAAACAGGTATGTTATACTAGGCATGCAAATAGGAGAGAGCAGAGTGACAGGGAGCTGAGCTCACTAGTCTGCTGCTTCTCTTTTCTCTGTCCAGTCACAGGATGCACGTAGAAAGGAAACCTGTAAATGAAAGTAAAACTTTAGTAAGGAAAGGGCAGGCCTGGTTACGTAGGAGTGTACTGGGTGGCAGAGCTGTGTAATGATCGGGTCTGAATAAAAGCCTTTAATTTCAGCTACCTTACATCCATGTTACCTGTGTAACTGGTGTGCAGCTTTGCTTTAGTTTGGGAGCAGAGTAAAATATATCAAAAGTAGGAGAAATAGGCTAATCTTCTTTGACATAGTAAGCTATTTTCTAATTTGCTCTGTGTTACCTGTGCTGTCATTCACTACTGTAATAAGTGGGGATGGGCACAGATGCAAAGGGTTTCATGGTATACTGGTTGCCTTTCTATTTCATTGTGTAAATAAATTTAAAAAAAAGTAGTGGCTCCTCATTTTATGTTTTGTGTCAATATGGGTCCAGAGTTCTTCTTTAATGAACCATAGCTAAATAAAAATGAAGATATAAGACATGAAGACAAGAATTATACACTGTACACTCGTTTTTATGTAGCCTTTGAAGAAAACCTGCTTGGGTCTCAATAGCTACAGCAGACAATGTTCTAAAACTTTAAAGTTCAGTCCCGCAGAGAACATTGATTACCTGTGTGAGTGATAACATCGAAGCCCCAGAAATAACATTGTGTCTCTGTGTCCTGGCAGCTGTTCAAGTTCTCAGGCTGGGATTGGATGCAGGAAAGGTTGGCGAGTGAATGGACCTGATCCATAAATTGTTTGTTTTACTCACTAACCTGCAGCATAAATAATTGCTCAGCTGGGGATAGATTAATTTAACCACTTGAGTCCTGGACACATACAAATTCACTTATTTGTCCAACACACTAAAGTGATGTCAAATCTCATCAGCACAACATATACCCGTGAAATAGGATAGGGAATTAAAGCTAAGCTCCAGTCCTTCAGCCTTAACAGCTGTACAGTCTTCTCTTTTTTTTTTTCTTTTTTCCAGAGTCACATCTAACGCATTTTGAAATTTGCAATACTCCTCCAAAGTGCCAGCCTAGTGAGGCACGGTGCTGTAATGTCGGGGAGCTATGAACAGCATCTTCATGGACCCTTCCACCATCCCTGTTCTGCTTGCATTGCTTAGAGGAGCCAAGAGACCCTATCACGAAATCACAGGGTCTAAAATGTATGTAATAAAGTTGGAATGATTTTAGTCAAATCCAATGGCATGTTGGTAACCAGGGAAAACATATATTGGTTGAAGGCCACAGAAGACAAAGTGATCGGCAAGCTTTGCAGCATGCTCAAAATAAAGATTAAAGACAACTCTGAGGTTCATCATGGACAAATCTGTGAAAGGGTCATGCAGACCAGCTTCCATTTCTGTTCAAATTTGTCAAGAATGAAATAACACATTCCACTCACCTTCTTTCAGTAGTCACCAGTAACCTGCACCCCTTCTTCTACATAGATAGACAACTGTGGAATGGGCACATTTACTAGTTCACCAAATAGAATTGGCAAATTTTGCATAGTGCACTGGGTCATTAGCTTTGCATGAAGTTTTGATGCTTCATGTTAATCCTTATTATGATCATGGCGGGTTTTATGGATCCTGTTGTTCTTTTTTTAATCAGTTACAAATAAGCCCAGCCTCCTCCCTGTCTCTAACTTCTATTAAGTTTTGGAAGCCATTGTGAGGCCATTAGGACTTTGACACATTAGCAATCCAGTGTCCAATCTCCAGGGACAGAATACAATAGTTATAATTTCCTATGGGATTTCTTCTCCCTGTTTTCTTGATTTCATAGTTGTTCTTCACTGGAGAGTAAGGTCTTACAGTGTTCTAGCCAGAATGGAAGTGACAACCATTATGGAAAGTGATGGATAAATATTGGTGAATATTGAGGTCTCACTAGTAGTAGAATCACATAGTGTGACCTGGCCCTTACTTCTCCTTGTGTGGCTGGTCAGCGTCTACTAGAAAGGTAAATCAGTCAATTAGCAAAATCCAGACTAGGGATCGCAGGCAATCTCCAGACTTACATACTTACTTGTACATAAGTGGTGACAGTAAGGGTCTATACTAGCATCTAACTCTTATCTACATTACTTCCACCATAAATGTTTGTGTTTTACTGATCTGTACTTTCTTTGAACTTTTTAGTTTTCTTTACTTTTTAGATTTTCATTCCCTGATGTCGGAGTTGCTAAAATCAACCTTGGGTGAACTCCACACTGCAAGGTCATCATACCTTGAGTCATGTCAGCCCGTAATTACAGGCTCTTAGTGCATTATGGCTCAGTTACTGCTACTGCTGCCATGTAGGTCAAAGCAGAAAGCTCACACTATACATGGCTGACAGAGTCCCAATAACCATCTCCTTTCTTTGCTAGTTTTAAAGCCATATGCAATTTTAATCACCTTATATATATGCCTTTGTCTGCAGAAGGTGCTGACAGATGGTGACACAAATCAAGTCAGACATATCTGCTGGCATTTTTCAGCTTTTAAAAAATTAATATGCAGAAAATGATGGGTTAGCAGCCCACTGATTATTTGCAAGTTCTGGGAGTCCGATGATTAAAAAGAAGATTAAGGCATTGCGTATAGTTCTATAGATTCCCAGATTCCTGAACTCAGACTTGTATTTATAGTGTCCAGTGGCCTATCCAGGCCATAAAACTACTTGTACTGTACAGTATCCCAAAGAGGACAATGTAACTAAAAAGATATTCCAATTTTCTGTCTAGCTCCCTTTACTGTGCTTTGACTCATTTGATACAATTAATAGTTTAGTTAAAAAGCATAATTCCAGCAAAATATACAATTTAAGTATTGAATAGCATCCTGAGGTATTTGAGGCCCAATGTAGCTGCAACTGGTTTCTTTCTTTATTCTACCTGGAGAAGGAATTAAAGGGTCTGGGTAAGGCTGGTGATAATTGTGGTGCTGAGGATTTGTGGCTGATTATTTGGGATCCAGGTCTGAAGTGTATTGGATAGAAGGGGTGGGCCAAACACTCCATACCTCTTCCAGAGCAGGATTTGTAAATGGCTATACAACACCTTCCAAATCCCAATAAAAGGGATGGAGGCCAGGTGTGGATCAGGATGAAATGCCTGGTCACCTGAGTGAGAGTGACTACACAAGTGTGTTACCAGACAAAAGAGTTAAGACTTATGTCTGGTTTTGGATTTAGGACTCTGAGACCACAGTTAAAAGAAGACACCCTTGTAGTAGAGACTACAAGCCCTTTTGTAAGTTTAGATTTGTATGACTGTGTATTAAATCCTGCTGTATCAGCTATAGGATTTAGAATTTATATTGTTCACATATCTGCCACATTGTACAGCCTGGGAGGTAGCAAATTTATTTCCTGGTTCAAATGAATAGCCTCGTATATACCTAGCTTCTGTTTGACAAGGTTGGTGATACTAACTGGTTGAACAGGATTACAAATACTTCTGGATTTCAAATGTGTATTTTGCCATTTGACTGGAAGAAAACTTTTTAACAGCACAATTCTAGCTTTCCTTCCCTGGCCCTTTCATGCAGCCTAGAAGCACTGTGGGGGACAGCATCACAGACTAGGTGACTACTGCAGCCATCTGTGGTTATTAACCAAACAATATTTAAAGCATACCTAGAAAAGTAGTGAGAAAAAAGTGAATGTTTACCTACTCAAAGCAAATCTAATCCCAAGAAATCCTCTGCTAAAGTCTGCCGGTGAAAATTACACTTCCAAGAGTGTTGATCCCCCTACAGTATTTGGTTGTTTCTACCTCTGACATCCATGTGCATTAATAATTCTTTACCTGTTTGGTTACTGAAAAATTAACTAGGATTGTTTATTTATTTCAACATATATATATATATATATATATATATATAGACTTTCACCTTTTCATTCTTGTTCTGTAAAATGTGGACATTGTGTAATTTGTTAATCAACTAGAAAAAAAAAATACTTTTAAAAAGTCGGACCTGAGTCATAAAAGCACATCCCAAGACTCTCTGACCTATTCTTTAATAACTGGTCAGTCATCACATAAAAAGAAAATCTGTATCAGCTGACTTCCCCAGTAGTAAAGGAGAATAAGAATGATGTACCCAATGGATGGGAAACCCCAACTATTTCTTTGACATTGGCATCTGTATAATATTAGGATGTCTCTCACTTTCTGCCCACATGACAATGATCATTTGTGCACACTGTGATGTCTTCAACAGTGACACAGATAGCAATAAAATATACCTCATCATCATAACCCATTCTGGCTCCATGGCCCTAATTTCTCTAAGTCCTCTAAGGCTGGAGAGAATACACTTTCATCAGTGAAGATGGGTAATCCAGCAAACCTGGAATGGATTTCCAAAAAGTAAAGGTATGTTAGCTATTTGTTAAAAAATGTTTTCAATCCTGGACCAGATCCATTCCAGGTTTGTTGGATCACCCAGCTTCACTGATGAAAGTGTATTCTCTCCAGCCTTGGAGAACTTTAATAAATCAGGGCCTATGGGTAAGAGAAGTTTTATGGACATGTACCTCTGTAGTTCTTTTTCCACCTGGCGTTGGTAAAGGGCACCCTCTCGTAATATCGCTGTGGCATTCAGTTTCACTGGTACATTGTCCACCTGGGAATAGGAATAAGCATGTTTTAGTATCATCACTTGAACCTGGACAAGAATGGCATTGCTGTACAATGTTGCTCACAATGAGTATAAAGTAACAAAGTTTGTGAAAAGAACAACCAAAGTTATTTAATGGTTGTAAACCAGACAACCCATCAGGTGTTAACAAAAAGTGATCGCTTACCACCAGTCCTATGTGGCAGCAGCCCAGGAAACTGAGAACATACTGTGAGTGCAGGGCATGGTGGACCCACCTCACCGTCACTATGGCTCCGGTATTCACGTCACAGCAATTTTTGTTAATTTGATCTCACTTGAAATCCCAACATTTGCTAACTAGCAAATGTGCAGACTCCTGCTGCCTGCTTATAAAGCAGAAGGGTAGTGGGTTAGGAACAGGGGCAGCATAGACAGTAATTGAGTAGGTGGTTTTATTTCTAAAATAATTACCATTTTTTAACACATAATAAACAATGTTAGGTTGGGAAACATGTAGATGCTTATCATCCTTTACTGATGCAAGGCTTTTTAGGAATAAAAAGTTTGTTCCTCCCCCCATTTCATGACTGCAGGACGATGTAGTAACAAAGATCCAGACATCTCAACAATCCTTATGTGTTTTAAATGCTGTAAATAGTCGTAAGACAGATATATCATATAAATACAACAGTGATGGGTGGAAAGGTACAGGTACTTTGAAGAAACCTTTAAAAGTTCATCCATTTACCATTAAAAATACTTACTTTGCATTAAGTTAAACCCTATGCAAACAGGTAAATATACAAATAAACTTTTTATATATCTCAATAAACCCATCAATGTATTTGTATCTTTGTCCAGCCATTACTGTCATATACAGCCACTACTCACTATGAACACACTACACTGCTACTTTCTAGATTAGAAATACTACTACTATAACAGTTCTCCGCTTATTGCACATTGATTGAAATGATTATGCTGATGATCAATTAATAGGCTGGAGAAAGGTAGAGGACATAGCAAGCTGCATTGTTGCACCAGAAAATGAATTGCTTGATTTGGAACTATGTGTGCCACCTGTCTGGCAGTAGTGTGGAAAATGTGTGCAAATCACAACATTGGCTATACTGAATTATATATCATTTGGTAGAAACCAAATATCTATTTAGCTGGCTTTCTGAAATTTTCTTTGACTTATCAGAAACCAATTCAGAAAAAAACAAAGATTGGGGAACTGCCCATTGCCAATGATCATTTTTAAATTAATTCAGAAACGTCCTCGTTTTCTTTCCTCTGGAATGAATGAATCAACCAAATGGCTTAATTCAAATCAATTTGCTAACACATGTTGCTGGAGGTATTACAGGGCCATTCTGCCCTATCAGTGGTACATTTATTTATAATTTATGGTTTCTGGAGCAATGTTGTCTGTTATTATTTACATTTCTAATATTGTCTCATCAGGGCTAGTTCTTTTACATTTAAGTTATAATTAAACAAAAATCATTGTTCTAATTATTTTTCAAGTACTGGTTGTAAAATGTATTGTCTATAAATGCTGATATCAGATGAAGCAGGGAATGGCTTCTGCATGTCTTTACCCTGGCTGACATTTTCCATCAGATTGGCCGTCATGGAAAACATATTGTATTAACTTGGTATTAGCACTTACCTTCTTTATTGACACTTGCTGGGCTTTGGTTTTATTAAAAGCTATTTTATTATCTTCTTCTTTCATTATTTCTGCCAAAACACGCTACAAAGAGAATAAAAGAGAATTCACTAGCTAAAAAATTGAAAGTAAAGCAAGAGAGACAACTGCAATAGCATTTTTATTGGAATCAGAGCCAGTTCATGTATATCTATTGTATACTGTGGATTTAACCATCTACCTAAAGATTTGCTTCAAATTATTTAACAATTCTTTATATAATACATATAACAGATTTTATCCATTGTAATATTATGAACATTTAAATGTTCTACACTACAGGTAGACGTAAAGTAAAGAGAATGCTTGAATAGGTACATATCTTTAAGATCCCCCCCATCGCTCATGGCTCTAATATGCCAGTAGCGGCTTTAGTTCATAAACTTGGTTTTGCTCTTGCTACATGGGGAATATTGATTACATTGAGAATGTAAAATTGATAATTCCTGTCCATGTTTTACCTGGACAAGAAAGGGTTTATTGCAAGCCTTTTTTGGATAGATATTTTGATTTGCTTTGTAAAGACCATTCACTTGCAGCCTATGATCAATAGCTATATGACTGGTCTTCTACCCGCCCCATGTGCCATCATTACACTGCTGTGGTTCCTGTGGGCATTCCTCAACACAGCAGAAATCCTGTCTAGTCCACCACTACCTCCATCCTAGGAGATATTCTTTTTTTGCTGCAACATTCACTAAAGTTGTGCACTCTATAACTGGTAAACCTTTGTTCTGGGCTTTTTAAACGTGTTCTTCTGCTGTTGTCTCTACTATATAGCAATGGTACAAAAAAAAAAAACATTCAGTTTGAGTAGTAGAAGCTAAAAAATATAGTTGTCTAGACCAATATGAATAAATAAAGAAATGTTTCCTAAATCCCCATAGACAGTTTGACTCACCTTGGTTTTCTCTGACTTCTCCGCATTAGCACACTTAAACTGTGCCATGTTTGCTTCTACCAGGAGCCCCTGAAATACACAGAAATGTAAATACATTTGACATTTATACTTGAAAATGTGAAGAAATATATACAAAGTGAAGGTAATCCCCCTGTCATACAGCAGTCACTGAAACTAAGTCCCTGCTGAAAGATTTATTCTTACCTTTTGTTCTAGTGACAGCTGTAAAATTTTTATATCCCTTTCTGTGTCTTTGAGAATGATAGGAATATTAGGAGATGGTGAACCTACCCAGTGGGGACACAGGCAACAATAAAACTTTACAGGCACTCTAACCCCTTTCTAATGAAGCAAATACTCGCTGTATATTCACCTAAAATAATGGCTCATAAGCATTCTCTGTGCAATGGGTACCTTGGAAGGCATCTTATTTTTAGAAAAGGGACTGATAATTTTTTAAACAGAGACATTTACATACATTTGGGAATGTCTGTGGATGATATTAAGCAATTCCAATGTGCACACATTGCAACTACACTGTAATATTCTCCTCCATAAATCCCTGTTACATTTATCAATAAAATATGCAAATATCAAGTATTGTGAAAAAGTTGTAGATGCTTTTCACAAATAATGTATCAACTAAAACCAAGTACCATTAACTACAACTAATTCGGTACAAAAATATAAAAAAAAAACTAAGTCAAATCAATAATTGGTATGGTCACCCTTTGCTTTAAAACAAGTAGTACTAACTGCAGTTCTTCTGCTAAATTAGGCCCCCGTAATCCCAGACACACTAAATAGAGATCAGGGTCCTGTGGGGGCTGTAATGTCCTTTCCAGGGCTTTATGTTCGATTTTGCTGAATGTTCTTTCTATGACTTTGCTTTTATGTTCTGGGACCAGAGACTTGCATGAAAGATACATATCGGTCTCTACTTTTCTGCATCAGGAACCATTTATTCTGACCAATTCCATCTCTCTTTGTATATCTCACCATCTATATATCTATATATATATATATATATATATATATATATATATATATATATATATATATATATATATATATATATATATATATATATATATCTGTAGGTAATCGCTGTTACAGTTTTACCACTAGGTGTCACTGTTCTAAAGCAGTTTCTGGATGCACCGATGCTTTTGACTTCATGGCATAAGGTGTAATAAATGCCAAAACCTGCAGTAACCAGAAAAAATCATTGGGACTAATTAATGAATGTTAATGATATTAGATTATATAAGTCTTTCATATTATAGACATATCTTTTCTCACGTCTCTGCTTTCAAACCTTACAGCAACGCATATTTATGTACAGGTCTTATGTCTATTGTCACAGTGCTGGCCTCCTGTCCTATCAGTTCTTACAATGTTTTATGTCTATGTACGGCTTGTTTTATTTGCTTGTTATAGTGTAGTATATCTGAAACAGTTCTGTATCACTATGTTCCTGCTGTCTGTATGGTTGCACATGTACTGCATGTGTAGTTGAGTATTGCTTGCAGGGATGTGAGTTGTGCAGGACACAATGACCCCTGTAAATACAGCGGCTGGGGGTCAACTGCCTGGCATCAAGTAAACCATACTGCATGAACAGATTCTCTACTGCCCATCAGTAATCTCTCTAATGGGTATGACCCTATTGACAAACTGCTGTGTTCATTTAAAAGCCTTTGTATAGAGAACAATTGCCCTTGTGGTGTTCCCAGCCAAGACTTTTATCACATATGCTGACACCTCAGAAAAGGCAGCAACAAGACTATGCCCTCACAATTAACAGGGAGAGCACTGCAGGGAATGTGTAATGAGGAGCGCAGCATGATGTCCTATGGATATAAAGCCATTCTAGAATCTGTGTTACTGACAAGATGTATGTGTGTTGGAGACAGGCCTGGACTGGAAATCTGCAAGCCTGGCAAAAGCAAGAAGGGCTGGTATGCTAGATAGCGTCTAGGAGTTAGTGAGAACTAATACAGCCTTTTCAGCCCTAATAAATTAACATTTCCTACAACGTTCTATTTATCCTGCACTGAATTGCAGACAGTCAGTGAACATTATGTGGGCAAGTTTGCCCATTATCACATTGAAGGGGGGGGGGCACCACTTTATATTCTAGATTTGAAAGATTTGGATCCAACAGTATTAACTCAGGAAATGTTTTGTTTAAAATAATGGTAATTCTGCTTGAAAGTGGAGATATAAGTGAAGTTCAGCCTTTTTTTGTCCTTAAAACATAGGTATAAAAAAGGTACAGAGGAAAAACCCCTTTAAAAAAAATAACTAAAGCCAATATTAGTGAATTGTTTTATGGAAATCTGCCACCTGCATAAAATTTATCAAGGTGATGGGTGAGCATTGAAGTCATGCTAGGAGCCTGGGTGCATAGTATACAATGGTAGCATCCAGGTCACATGAATAAATTTTGCCATTACCCATTTGAGAGTTCTATTCAATTACCACAAAGGTTATGAATCTACTTTATGTGCACCAAACACCTTTGGAAACCAGTTATTATCTTGTAATAGCAGTAGTGCTGGAAATAGCTTGTGCAGTGGGTATTGTAGTAAGAGGGACTTAACAGTCCCACCCGCTAAAGTCTGCCTGCTGAAAACTACCGGGGGTGTGTATAAGACCAATCACTCTGCACAAGAAAAGAAAGCAGCACTAACTGGTCCTAATTACACGAATCTTCTGCACAGAGGTAAAGTTTAATATTGAGTTAGTGCACAAATCACAAAGAAATAAGCAAAGGGCACCAAGTAAGAAAACATATGGTTCTTACATTTAAACAATACATGCTTATTCTGGGGATTTGATAGGATGATGATGAATAAAATGGTAGATGGCTGTACAGGTAGAGTTGGTATATTCTCCTTTCTGTTGGCCTGCAACTCCTACACTACATGCACTACAGCCTCCATAATTGTCTTCCCAGGTATGGTTGATGTCTGGTCCATACTACATACCATACTTCCTTACTCTTACCCTGATTTCACCATAGAACTCAGCAGTGACACAAGGATCAGAGGATGGAACCCCAGCACAAAATATTTAGGTAAAACAAAATTACCAATTGATCCTATATATGTTGCAAAAGTGAACAGACATGCCTTGACAATCCACACCTTACCTTAGACATGAGATTGATCTATATATAATATATACATACAATAAATATGTATATAAAATATTTAAATAAAATGCATAAATACAGGGTACATAAACAATTGCAATTCACAACCGCTCTTACCTCTGCTTTCTGACGATTTTTTTGTTTTTTCTCTTGAAGAATTTCCTGCTCCTTAGGAGTTTTGTAGGTACTCACAGGAACCTGAGTCCAATAAACCATATTGTAAAGTTCACATTAGGTTATGGTTAGTAACTTGACACAATAAAATTATCCAAAAAGAAATAGTGCATATTTCTATAAACAAGATTTTGATCATAATCTGAAATAATATTGTGAAGAAGCCTGAAACAACATAGAGAGCACTTTTACTTAAAAGTGCAGGAACAAAAGTCCAAGCAAAACTTTTTTTTGTTCAGGAGAGAGCGAGGAAGGGTTAAAACCTGCTGTCTACATTGGAAAGATTTTCCTTCCCTGCTTGGACTTTCCCAAAAGTCTGAAGGGGACACAGTTTTCCTGTCCTGGTGACAGCCACAATTTTTGTCAGCAAGCGTAGTGTCAGACAGATATAAATAATAGTGTATTTAAACCCTCTTATCACAAAATTAAATAAATAGTTCTGTAGATCTCAGCACTCATAATGTATGCTGTGTTTTCTCCTCAAGACCAATATTTCTTGGTGTTCTGTTAGTGATAAGCCTTTCTCCCCAATTCTGATATACAGGTGGCAACACTGCCATGCCTATAGGGCCTTGCCATAGCCACCCTTGTGTGGCTGTTTCACACAGAGCACTACAGACTACACAGAGATGCATGCACATATACTCCTAAACTAATCAAACCACTGCCATGCTCCTTCTACATCAACACACGGAGAAAGTCTTATTCTGCCTACGCTGGACAAGCAACTCCCATGCTTCTCCTCCTCTAACATGCACAGACAAACCCAAAGCTGCTTAAACCTATCAAGCCACTGCCCCGCTCTATTGTCATTTAGGAAAGGTCATTGGCAGTGGCTCCCAAAATTCTGACTCTCTATGCCTGATTTATTAAAGTTCTCCAAGGCTGGAGAGGATACATTTTCATCAGTGAAGCTGAGTGATTCAGCAAACCTGTAATGAGTTTCTTCAAAGTAATTTGCTATTTGTTGCTATTTGATCACCCAGCTTCACTGATGAAAGTGTATCCTCTCCGGCCTTGGAGAGCTTTATTAAATCAGGCCCTCTATAAGCTGACAAGCTTAAGCTTTGTTTACGTGGCCGATGTTACATGTATTCCCAACTAAAGTGGTCATCTAACCTTTCTGTGAGGCACCCAGTGCTCAGATCCCAACCAGAACTACGGGGAAGTGGTGCTGAGTGATCCAGGACAAGCTGCCAAATCTGTAAGTAAATGTAATTGCTCAGCCAGATAACTGATAAAAAATACTGGGATATGTTTCCATGTTTGGCAATATAACAAAACTGGAGTGTCAACTTTAAGAGAAGATCTCTCTGGTAGAAACCCTTCCCCACTGTCTAAAAAATGAAAATGAGCTTTAAATGCATGGCGACATTGACAATTGGTAGTGAAAAAATAGCTGTTTTGGAACATGAAGTCTCTGGAGATAGCTAGGAAATAACAATACCATTGTCTGCCTGGTCACTGGAGATTATATTCATACTGGTTTATAATTTGAGATTGCACAAAGAACACAACATTCATGCAGCAATCACATCACAAATTACTAAAATTACGGGATAATTTCTAAATGGTTGCTGTCAGATTCCGCCCTTTGTCTACACTTTCCATTGTTTTATTAAAGTCTAAATAAGCCTTACATTTGTGTTATCCAATGAACGTACTGCTATAGCAAGTCTTTAAGCCCAAGAAGTGATCTGCTGATCCGGAGGGGTGGCATGCAGTAACCTGAACTCAATCACATCACATCAGACTGACAATATGTATAAACACAAGTAAAGCCACAGGTTAATCTATCAGTGACAGCACTGATCTGTCATGCACCACTGCACTACAGACATGCCTGTGTTCCTGAAAATGATTGTCTTTCTGGGAATCCTCACAGCGGCTGCCTAAAATACACATTTCTACATTGATTTAACTGAATTTTATAGAGTACAAACACACTGGCAGGCCATATAAGCCTGGAATACAAATAAGAAAGAATGGCACCAATCATACCTACTAAATTCAAATAATTAAAACAGAGAAAACTGAATATGGGAGAATCATGGTGACCAAAGCAGTAATAAAAGCACAGATGGAGCCTATATACCCAATACAATAACTAAGCATAATACTCGTACCTCCAGGCATAAAAATCAACTATGTTAAACAAGTTGCAATATTACTTTTAATTTTAGGAACCCAAAATATGTAAAAAAGTACACAATCTGCACCAAATACATTTTGTTGTTGAACTTTAGCAATATTGATCATTGTATCACAAAAAAAATGAAGGCCAATCCATGTACCTAGTTTTAGGAGATGCTTAAGGGGCCAGCAATCCTGTGGTGTGCACCACCGCAGTATCTCTGTCCAGCAGTGACACATGGAGCAGCAAGGAAATAGAATCATCTTCTGCTTCCCTTTAGCCGTGCAGCCTGCAATGTACTTTCTCGGCATCCCCAGCACACACTCTGAGGCTGTGCACAGCTGAAGGGGATTTCAGGAACCGATTAGTGTTTCTGTGCTGCCATTGGCTACTGGGGCTTTATAGCCTCCCTGCCCCAGTGATCAATGCCTGTTGTAGCGTTTAGCTGGTCTAATTTGTGCAGGAGTTTCTCCTCTGATTTACTGTTGCTGAACTTGCCTGTTTCTGACCCTGTGAGTTTATGCCGCCTGGACCGACCTTTTGCCCCTGCTTGTGTTTTGCTCCTGTGTATTTTGTCTGGCAGACGGATTATCTATAAATGACTTCTTCCTCTGTATTCTGGACTTGTTTCTGTTGGAATCCTGGTACTGCATTATCTGTGGTCTCCTTGTCCTCTGCCAGTTCTTCCCCAGGCACTATGTAACTAGTCTCCTGAGGCTGAGTGGGGCCTTGCTTTTATTATTATTATTAGACAGGATTTATATAGCACCAACATATTACGCAGCGCTGTACAATAAATTGCTATAGGTAAGAGTGTGGTGTTAGATTGGGGGACTGGTGAGTAATGTTGCTGGATCAGGGTCTTACAACTAGCTAGTAAAGGAATCGGTGACTGTGGTGAAACACAAATCCCAAAAATAATTTATTTAGGGTCATAGTGCAGGTGATTGAGGTGCAGGATAAGCCAACATGACAATGTATATATAGTATGGTAAGAAGAAGAGGTCTGGTTTTTGATAGCATTATTCATATTGAGCATTACATTTTAGGTTATAAAACTAGGGATTATATTACAATTTGGTTTAGAAGGATAAATGTTTAAGTGTACCTAAAGCCAAATACCCTTTTTTTTAACTTGGGATAGAATAAAGAAAGAGTGGTACTTGCAAGATTTATTGATTTTTGTGTCCCCATCAGGCAGATTTATCCTAATGACAAAAGGCTGATGAAACAGAATTCAGCTTCAAGTATTAAAGGTTTATAAAGAACTCAAATTAAAGGAAGGTTGATGGTAAGTGATAGCCAATGGAAACTTTTCTTACATATATTTAAAATAAAATAAAAAAAAAACAGATTTGCATATCTAAGAACAAACAACATGGGGTGCACACAATACATATAACTGCTCAGCTCTTATTTAGCAGCTTTGTGTCCATGTTGTATACTGTACTACATAAAACACAATTTCTTTTACCATTCAATGTTTCTCCTTTCTTATCTATACTTTAAGCCTCTGAGCACTGGGGAACAAACAGAGTTTGTTAGTAAATCTACAGCAGTTTATAAGATTAGCTTGTAACCTATGTGACCAGCGATAAAACTGTTATAGCAGATAAGACTCACTTTAGCAAAGGAAAGATCCAATTTTCTTTGACATAGTTTGAATCATATATCTGACTCCATTCATCTTTTATCCAGGTGTTGAGATTCAGGTGGTCCAGAAAAAACCTTAGAAACTGATCAGAGAAGATTATTAAGTGTGAAGTTTTGCCATTTAGTGATTTAATTTCTTATGATCAAAATCATTTAATCAGTTGGAGAGTGGAGAAATGCAGGCTGGTCCATGACGGTGTCGGTGTCAGCTGAAACTATTATCAACACAATTGCAAAATTCACATACAATGATATCATCTAAAATGACTGCCCCTCTTCCTGGCCTACACATTAAAATTCTTCCATTACACATACTTTATCCAGGCGAACCTTCCTCTTGTCCTCCAGCATCGTGCCAGGCAGTCCATAATGCTGCAGAGAATGGGACTTATGTTTGATATGGGAGTCCAGACTATGAGATTATTTATCCTTGGGAGTTTGTCCATGGGGGCTTCAAAGGGAATCGGTTGAACGACGTCAAGTGACATTCATCTCAGGGAACAATTAGTGACCAGCATTAGTGGAGGACATGGAGGCAGTGCTGCAGTTTGGAACAGATAAGTAGTGCCCAACCATTTTTTTTAGTCCACAGTTAAGCTGCGTACACACGGCAAATTTTTCTCACCCGATAATCGGTATCGGCCAATTATCGGGCGAAAATCTGCCGTGTGTACAGTCGGTCGTCGTCCATTGTCCGACGACCGTCCTGGCGGATCCATGGACGATGGACGACGACCGATCGTAATGAAAGGGAAGGGGAGAGCGCGCAGCAGGGTGCCGCTCCGTCGCTCTCCCCCTCCCCTCTCCATAGAGCATGAACGGTGCTGTATGTACAGCATCGTTCATGCATCGTGCAGTCTTTTCTTGTTGGAAAGGATCGTGAAAGATCCTTTCCAACGAGAAAAATTGCAGGTGTGTACGCAGCTTTAGTGATTAACAAGGGGTTTACATGAACCTGCAAAGCAAAGTTTAAAGTAATACTACTGACCATTTTTGGCAATTTTGTCTGGGCGGTATATAGGACCCAGTTTATGGCTTGTTGGTAGATAAATGAATCCAGAGTGAGGCATTCAGGAAGGACACTAGGTTTCTTGGTGATGTAGCATTAAAGACAGCCAAGCAATTTGTATTTATTTAAATTGAAAGGCCAATATAGACAAAAATGGCACAAAAACATGTTTTTTATATATACCTTCCCCAAGTAAACACAGTTAAAAAAAAACATTTTTTCTGATATCCTAATAAAATAAGCATTTGCACAAAACACAGAAAATATATAAATAAAAACTCAGTTTAAACATATCTGAGGTGACAAATAGTAAGGATCAATTATGTGAATCTCATAATTATGACACGTTTCGCAGCTCAACATCTGCTTCATCAGACCAAGTGACCATAAATGTATTGATCAAATAACGTATAATTTAATCAGACGGTTCAGGATGAGGTGTATTAATATCAGCCCCTGTTCTTTTTATTTGGTTTTCTTTTGTGATTTGGAAAGTGGCCTTTTTAAGATAAAAGGTTTTGCAGACTGAGTATTTATTATTGTTAATTATTTAGTACAGATATTTGCAGGAGCAAGGTAAATGTGAACAGTGTTGTACCAAGTGAAATGAGTCAGTGGTATTCTGTAGATTCAACTTTGGTTTCAATAGGTTTTGATGAAAGTTTTACAAAAGAAAATTTACATTCCAGTATATTAAACAATCATTTTTCAAGGCAGTGCGTAAGAAGTGTACAAACAATATGAAGGGTATTAAACGGTCAGTCAAGGCTATTGTTCATGCTTTTCAAAATATAGGGCTCAAAGGTCCAACCATGCAGATAGTGTATAGGCTTCCAGGTTTAAAGTCTGTAATATTGCCCTTGGGGCTGGTACTTGTCCATGATGTGAGCTACAGTCCTTAGGGGGTGTCTCCCGGTGGAAGTAGCCCCCTCCCACCCCACCAAGCGGGCTACCCTGAGTAACTGTATATTCATCTTTTAGTAAGCCTATCTTTGGATTGAGCTGCCACGGTAGGCATCACTTTGTTGTCCCCCTAGTAATCAGGGCACTTCCCCTTTTTAGTTTCAAACTGGTACTAGGAACATGAGAGGTAGAATCTGATGGAGTATATGTGTTTTCCAGGTACTTTCATACAAGAGGCACACTGGAGGTCCTTATCATACCACCATACATTGTCATACACTTATACATGTAACAGCCATACTGCAGGCTTTTCTTTGCTCTGATGTAAGCAAGCCCTGTTTCTGGCAGACTATAACTATTTTGGTCGCGAGTGAGAATTGCGAGAAGAAGAGATCTAATTATAGGCAGCTAATGTGTGAGAATCATATGTTCATTAGTGCGGAGATGGGGTGTGATGTCATTGGTGAGGCAGCTCACATCCCACCTGCTGCATTCATCCACACTACTGATACTGAAGCTACATCTGCGGGAGACTGTGCCATTTCCACATCTCAGAGAGTAAAATAAAAACAGCCTGCTCCTCCACTGACAAACCAGCACATTATCAGCTCCATGTGAACTCCAAGCTAACAACGCTTTATATACCCAGCAACATGAGCATAGACGTAGCAGAAGAGCTAGAAAGGAATAACATGCTAGAGGTATCTGGGGTTATGGCTGCAGCTGCTACAGATCTGTGATTGCTCCTGCTGCTTTAGATAATCTGCACAAGTTACTGCTGGGGCAATCAGGAAACATCGCACATCTCTCCTTCGAATAAAGGAATAGTGATAGCTCAAGTAAATAAAAAAAGAAATGAAAGGGCAGGATGACACGTTCTAGGTTGACATATAAGCAGACAGACAATTTGTTAAGATTATATCTGCAGCAAAATATACTATATTGCAGATTACCAGTCCTTGGATATAGATGTATTAGTTTTTTTTCTGCTGAGCACATTTTCAAGCTTTCTGGTTTCTGGACAAAACTTCAAAACTATGTTACCAGCTTTTCAAGCTTTCTTCTGTAAACTACACAACCCCTATTTAATAAAACTAGAGGCAGGGTTTGTGGTTAAAATCAGCAGAGCAGCTCAAAGTGACAATAGGTAAAATTGTTTTCCATAGGTAAAAAAAGTTTTCCATAGGTAAAATATAGTTAGTAAGCATTATCATTCTAAGACAGTTTGTGGTATGGTAAGATCACTTATGGACCCAAAAAAATTAAAAAGAAAACAAATGGAGCCACCACATCTAAGGGCTAGTAAACGGCACTATAGTACATTTTTGGTTTTAGGTTTAGCTATAAGCTGTCTATGCCATTTGCATGAGGGCCCACATTCACGCTTCCCTTTTTAAATTACAATGGAATGCCTTTAACTATAAAACCTATAGGATACTTCACATACATCTACAGACAGACAATAAGCATATTGACTTTTTACAGGAAACAGAATTTAGATTTGCCAGTACTGCTGGTAGCAAATAAATATGCCATACAAGTCCAATTTCTCCCAATGTATTCTTTGATATTTCCCTAAAAGCATGTAATACAAGTACTAGAAAAACTCCATAGGTTTATTACATTCTGTGTGACCAGGTTGGAGAGGATTTCCTTTATTTTCTGTCCCAGTGATTAAGGTCACAAGGCAGGAAGAGAGGAGAAATACTTCTAATGAGGATACAGGAGAGGAGTAAGGGGAACTAATTTCAGACTGTTAATGTTATCCATTTACACTGAAAATCACCCCAAAAGATATGCACATAGAATTAAAAGTAAAACAATAAACAACAACAAAAGTCCAACTTCTTCTGATTTGTTAAGACAAAAAAAAGGTTTGGACTGCTGTTGTATATTAACCCATTGCAGCAGAAAGAAGTAAATACAATGCAGTGAGCATGGAGGTTAGAAAAGCTATGGCTTGGACATGATTCTTCCAGTGATGAAGACTGAATGGATTTTGAAAGCGACCCTGTTGCCACTTTATTTACATGTCTATTTGTTTCCTGATTGCAAAACTATGATTCCACACCTGTGTTCTCTAAGCGAAGCCTCTGAATTGTTAGTGTCACAGCAAAATCAGTTTTCAATGATAAACAGAAAAAAGGTAGATGGATAGAGAATGCAGACAACACAGAAAAAAGTTCCAATAATTAATCCTCGACATGCTACAACATACAATAATAGTACAACTTTTGAAAAACCCTTTTTGGACCTTTGGATTTTTCAGACAGGTGGCTTTGCCTAGAGTCAGATGATTTCATCGGTCTGTTGCTGACAACCAGGATCATTTCCTCTTTCTTCTCTCCTCCAGTGATCCGAAGATAAATTGTAAATTTGTAGAAGATCACAGGATGGTGGTTGTTCTGTGCCAAAAAATTGTGAACACAAAAAAACTGCAAAGGCAACAGGATTCACATGGCTGTATTATCTCAATCCACAGTAAGGTAAATGCTGAGCCTGGACGATTCCTGAAGATGGTTTTATCGTTGAAAATATTGTTGGGGGGGGGAGTATTGTGATCCCTATGAGTGGTAATAATTACCTGAAAGTGCTTGATTTAGGCCTGGGTACACACGTGCAATAATTGTCGTTAGAAAGGATCTTTCACGATCCTTTCCAACGACAAAAGACTGAAAGATGCATGAAAAAGCAATGTACATATAGCACCCTTCTGCTCTATGGAGAGGGGAGTGGGGAGAACGACAGAGCGGCACCCCAGTGTGCTCTCTCCCCTGCACTTCCATTACGGTCGTTAATCGTTTGTGGATCTACCAGGACGGATTCATGTACAACAAGCGCTGTACACTTGCCAGATTCTCATCCAATTATCAGCCCTGAGGCGATTATCTGACGAGAATCATCTGACGTTGCCTTACACAATACGTGCAGCACACAATACTTGTTAGCAAGTGTGAACTAACATTAATATTTGTAAACGTCTACCGCCATAACCAAGAAAATTGGGGCATCGGGCACCTTCTATTATGATTTATACACAAAGATACAAAATTGTTACAAATCTAAATCCAATAACCTAAGTATCATATTATCAACATACTTTCAGCATATAAATTAGAAAGAAGAAACAAATTACCTTACTCATCTTGGTAACATCTTGACTCCTAATTACTCTGCTGAAAAGCTGAAAGCCGAATTCTTCAAGCCTAAAGGTGGTGATGTAACAAATAACTGTGGAAATAAAAGCATTTTGTGACAATCAGACAAGGATATAAATCAGAACAGGGTTTCTAAATTAGTTGATATCTGAGAAATCTCATGGATGGTCCAGACTTTAATAATGATTGGCGCACACTTAATGCCCTCTGATCTGGTGGTTTGAATAAGTACTGCACCAAATAAATATGAGTTCTTATATATGAGTATATAAATACTGTTACCCGACCTATTTCTGTTACTAGCAATGAGTAAATAATAAAGCATTGGACAGTAAATATTGTAACATTTCAACAGTAATACTTACCAAGATACAAACAATGCTCTGATTTAAGAGAATTCCTCCCATCTCTGGCATAGAAAGCATCGACAACAATGTCCAACACATCCCTGTACTGCACACATCCAGACAGCACCTCAAGAACAAACTGATCTTCTATAATATTAAGTTTCTGAAAGAAATGACAACTAAGTTTCAGTAAGTACCTTAAAAAAGTGATTTTTTTTTTTCTTTAAATAGCCACCCTGAAAAAAGGAAGATGAAGAACACTTAGCAGTCCGACAGGTAAAAGTCTTAGTTCTCTTGAACACAACACATGTTTGCATGTTACACACTTCCAGGTGTACTTGATGACAGGTCCCCTGTTGTGCTCTGTGGTTTTATCTGCAGGACTATATATAACTACAGGAAAATGAAGTCATGTAGTGGCTGACGGATGACACCACAGAGAGCAGTGGATAACCCTGCACCCAACACACCTGCAAGGGTTTCAGATCCAGAAGATTATTCAGGTAATATAACTCTTCAAGAGAATGAACACGGGGCTCATCACCCACTACACTAGAAAAATTCTTTATCTTCTTTTGCAGCATAGCAATTAAAAAGGAAAATATTCTACATCAATAATCAACATATAACTTTGCTTAAGCTTCAAAAAGTGCTTGAAAACTTTTTTTATACTTATAGAAACTTCATCAGCCTGGTATAAGGGTCAATAAAAAAGAAGATGAGATACCAAAGCACTTTTCTTTTTCTGTTTATTGTATTACTATATTCATTGACCCTAAAATGAGAAAATAACTAAAATATTATGTGTTATTTTCAACTACTGTTAAGAATAAAACAAACCATGTCAGGAATATCCAACAATGGCACTGGGTGGCAGACCTTAGAAAATTCCCATACTCAGTTTAAATTGCCGAGTTGTGTTTAAAAGAGTTCTATTTTTTAGTATATGTGCTGAAAAGCATTTTGCAGAATCAATTATCCAGAGAGAGACTCTTTGGATTGGGGCACATTAACCCCTACTTTGTATACCTGCACAATATTATACGGTATTTATATAGCAACAACGTATTATGCAGCACTGTACAAAGTCTATATTCATGACACTAACTGTCCCTCAAAGGAGCTCACAATCTAATGTCCCTACCATAGTCATATGTCATTAATGTAGTCTAAGGTCAATTTTGGGGGGAAGCCATTTAACCTAACTGCATGTTTTTGGAATGTGGGAGGAAACCAGAGTACCTGGAGGAATCCGAAGCAGACACGGGGAGAACCTGCAAACTCCAAGCAATAGTGTCTTGGCCGAGATTCAAAGCTGGGACCCAGCTCTTGAAAGGCCAGAGTGCTAACCACTGAGCCAACCACGCTGCCCATGTAATATTCTTACTGCCCAAGCTGAATGTTCCATGTGCCCATAGCCTCACGTTAGAAAGAAATGACAGCACACTGTAATTAGCTGACATACATCAGCATGGGCCCAGTACCTGACAAAGTGCTGATGAAGTGGATTAAACATCTGTCATTACACAAAGAAATACTCCGAGTCCCTTAGACGAAGGGTGATTCAGATGTTCGTCAGGATTTCAATTATATCTCAGAATTTGCTTGTGACAGATTTATGGTTCCAAATTATATCTATTTGACATTATAATATCTGATCTTCAACTCCCAAATTCTCTGTAAGTGAGACTACAGTGCAGTTTTCAAGTGCACAATTAAATGACTCATTACAAATGTCATTCTGATGCTGGCAGACAGTCAAGAACTACCGTAAAGGGAAGATGAGTTCCATTTCTTTTACTTATCCCTGTTCATACTGTTCATCCCCCTACTCTCTTTCAGGATTAGGTATTACTATAACTGCAAATGCAACACAGTTATGTTCATTTCAAAATGTATTGCATTAGGACAACCAGTTCATTTCAGTGTGCTGGTAAAGTGTGTTTGGGGTGTCATTAGGAATGTCGACACGTTGCATGTGATGCGGCATGTTGCAGTAACACACGCTTCAGTTTGTAATCATGTGCATTATTGTAATGCCCTAGTGGAACAGACTCTAACTTCTCTTCTTTCTTTACCTCTACAGTTCCCTCCCTTAGCCCCAGTATACACAAGCCTATTTTCACTTCTGAGCATATCACCAACACAATAAAGTGACTTAGGTCAATTAAACAGCTGATCAATTGTAATCCCTACTGTAAGACGTGACTCCATGCTCGATTCATTGCATTCACATTAATGACAATAAACAGTACATTTTACTGTTGTCACTATTGCACAGTTACTAACATCAGTCCTGACATCAATAATAATGCAAAATAATTATATGCACTACATCGGACTACAAAAAACCAGCAAGAGATACAGTAGAAACTGAGATAGAGTATGGCAGATATACTTAGCTTCAAACTTGGAATGTTTGTTCATTTACATGTGGGTTAGTGTACTCTAATCATATTAGGAGTCAATATTTTACTCCTAGTCTGGACTCACATTACACTTTTCAGAAGCAGAGTTGAAATCATCAGATGAAAAAATGTTGTGGATGATCTTACCTGCAGGTCTTCTGCTGAGTCTTCCAAGAAATGCTCAAGACTCTGATTTTCTGGATTGTACTTGTTAAGAAGATGGGCTATCAAGTTAATGCATCTCCCATAATTAGTCATCTTCCCCAGGAGCTTCCTGTAAATGGATAATGCAGATAATAAAAAGGCTCCAAGCAATTTAAAAACAAAAAAAAAAAAAACATTTTTGTTAATTTATATTTTTTTGCTGAAAGACTGCTAATAATTTCTTTTTTAAACTAAAGCGATGAAATTGCATTTTTCCATGCTCTACCTATCCAACAATATGGAGAACAACAGAAATAAAATGAAAATGCTTATGTGACACTAAAAGCACCGGTGTTATATATGATGGGGAATGAAAAGAAGAATGAGCGCGTGTGGAAGTCCACAACAGTCTTGTAGTGGTGGTGGGGTGCATTGGAGCTTAAAAAAAGAAGAACAAGAGCTTGGATAAGTCCTTAGCTTTCAAAAAATCACCCCCTTTTCTATCACCACCAAACTGCTAAGGACTTACCTGTTACTGTCAAGGGATAACCTCCAAAGCACCCCACCACCACCATTGGTCTGGTGAGGACTTCTCTGTGCTCTTATCTTCCTCTAAGCTTTCAAAGCTTGTTCCTTTATTACCTTCCAAAGCACCCCACCACACTGGTGAGGACTTCCCTGTACTCACATCCTCCTCTTATCTTTCAAAGCAACCACTCTCCATCAATACCACCACCAAACCGCCCTTGTTCCGTTATTAACTTCCAAAGCACCCCATCACCACCACCAGACTGGTGAGGACTTCCCTGCCCTCTCCTCCTCCATTTAGCTACCCTCCATCACTAAGGACCAAGATATTGTTCCTCTTTTAACTTTCAAAGCACCCCACCATCAGACTGATGAGGGCTTTCCTGTGCTCTTATCCTCCTCTTAGCTTTCAAAGCAATCACCCACATGTCTTCCACCAGCAAACTGCTAAGTGAGGATGAGAGCAGAGAGAAGTCCTCATCAGCCTGATGGTGGGGTGTTTTGAAAGCTAATAGAAGAACAAAAGCTTGGATAAGTCCTTAGTGATAGAGGGTAGCTGTTTTGAAAGCTAAGTGGAGAAGGAGAGGGCAGGGAAGTCAATAGCAGTCTGGTGGTAGTGGTGGGGTGCTTTGGATTTAATAAAGGAACAAGGGTTCAGATAAGTCCTTAGCAGTTTGGTGGTGGTAGAGATGGGGGTGGTTGTTTTGAAAGATAAGAGGAAGAGGAGAGCACGGGGAAGTCCTCACCAGTGTGGTGGGGTGCTTTGGAAGTTAAAAGAATAACAAGAGCTCAGAGATGTCCTTAGCAGTTTGGTGGTGGTAGAGAGGGGGGTGGTTGCTTTGAAAGATAAAAGGGGCATGAGAGCACAGGGAAGTCCTCACCAGTGTGGTGGGTTGCTATGGAACTTATTAGAAGAAGAGCTCAGAGAAGTCCTTAGTATTTTTGGTAGTGGTAGTGATGGAGGGTGGTTGCTTTGAAAGATAAGAGGGGAATGAGAGCCCAGAGAAGTCTTTGCCAGTTCGGAGGGTTGCTTTGGAAGTTAATAGAGGATGAAGAAGAGGTTAGAGAAGTCCTTAGCAGTTTGGTTGTGGTAGTGATGGAGGGTGGTTGCTTTGAAAGATAGGAGGGGGATGAGAGATTAGAGAAGTCCTCACCAGTGTTGTGCGGTGCTTTGGAAGTTAATAAAAGAACAAGCGCTCAGAGAAGTCCTTAGTAGTTTAGTGGTGGTAGTGATGGAGGGTGGTTGCTTTGAAAGCTAAGAAGAGGATGTGAGGACAGGGAAGTCCTCACCAGTTTGGAGGTAATGTTAGGGGGTGTAGGAAGCTAACAGATGGACAAAGGCATTGAAAAATCCTCACCAGTCCAATGGGGACAGGGGGTGTTTAGGATGCTCACAGAAAGAAGAGAGAATAGAATTGATCTCACCAAGCAGATAGTGATGTTTGCCAGAAAAACGTGGAGGGAAGAGAACAGAGAAGTCAGCAACAGTCTATTGGTGCTCAGCCAAAGTGTAGGGAGGTAACACATAAGGCTGAAGGTTTCACTCTGTATGAATGACTGAACAGAAAGTTAAATATGTTGATAGCTGAAATAGTTCACACATATGATATTGTAAATCTTTCAAAGGGCTACAGTTTGACTGCAGATTGTCTCACCTGCTAAGTAGTCTACAATAAGTACTAACATTTTATTATATCTTTCAGTAGAATAAAGAAACCAAAAAGCATGAAGACAATGTTCTCAGTGCTTTAATTAAACAGGCTTTTTCTTACCCGTAATAAATATAACAGCTTTAACCTATGACGACAGTCATGCTCATGGATTCAGTTTAAAATTTGCACTTTGCAATGCACTTTATAAATGTCTGATAACAGCGTGTGGTGCATAGCAGGTAATGAGATGCAGAATGATCAGACCGAATAATGATACAAGACCTGAAAGAAAAGGAAGGTGATCTCAGGCTCAGGTGACCTGTAATGCCGCTACATGTTACTAATTTAATGGACTTATTTGCACAAAATGACTCTATTCATTGACAATGACCACATTACAAAGTTCAGGTAAACGGCTGCCATAAAGCTTTGAAGATTTAAATTGTTTTTCTGGCCTTGTGAAATGTCAGCGCTGCTAAATATCAAGTGTTTAAGACACATAAAGGATGAGTGATTATGTCAGCGGACTGGGTACAGGGGAATGTATGCAAATTAGAGCGGTCCAAATATTGTGGAAAGAAAAGTCAAATAAACTTACAGCCTCTTTGGTCCAGTAAGTATCCTTATATGACCACTGGAGCTCCCAAAATATCTCAACTTCTGGGGAAAGTGGAAAGTACAGTAGCTCCCCCAGTTCCATCCCACAATGGTTCTGGTGCAACCTATTACTAGAATGGAGCACTGCCATGTGATCAATGGTGGGTGTGCATAAGCCTATGCAAATTTTACCTTTAAGATCTAATACCATGTCTTTATATACTTCTGTCTGGATATGTCCTACGGGCACAACTGATGTTTTTTGATGGAGATCCTTCTGATAAAAATCACTGTTATGTAGAGCATGGACAACTTCAGGGAAGGGACAGGATGTACAGGAATGTCACAACAGTTATATTCCTAAAAAAAATGATGGTCTCAGGTCCACTTTCACCTTGTCCTGTACTGTAAAGCAAATCTTTAACATGGAGCATTGTTTTACTTGGAAGACCAATCCTGGATCACAGTGAGCTGAGTCTCCGGGACATCACCAGATAGGATAAGGCGTGTAAAGCAGCCATGGTTTTTTTCTTTTATTATCAAAGGCTAGGTAATTTATTTTTTTCATAAATAAAAGGCTTAAAGGCATAAAAGACTTTAAGAAGAAGTGATTGAAGGGCCAGAGTTATACTGGAATCTGGTCAATGTATGCAGTTGCTAAATGTAATGTTCTCCAAGCTCTCTAGTAATAGACCTTCAGTGTCAGAAATTTCTGAATCCAGACTTATTTGTAGCAAGTATATTGTATAAAAATGTTTTATATATATAAATAAATATATATATATATATATATATATATATACACACATATATATATATGTGTGTGTGTGTGCTTTACACTTCAAATGTATTTACATAATAATAATGCCATTATCCTGTAAAAATTTACAACCAATATATTATATAACAGGGTACACAGTCTATAGTCATTATACTATATTTTCTCAACATGGGGGTATACCAGTTCATCTGCCAGTATGTTTTAGGAATATAGGGGAAAAGTGGAATACTTGAAAGAAACTCACACAAATACAGACAGAACATACAAAGTTCATACAGGCAGTGCACTGGCTAAGATTCACACATGGGAACTTACCACTAAGCCATTAAACAAGCTCTGACCCCACGTAGTCAATACAAGAAGACTGGCAGAAGATCACATAATATAACTAATAGACCAAATTACACTACAAGTACGAAAATTGTGTTAAATATTAGGTATTTGTCATGCACACAGTTTATACTCAATATCATGTTATGTTTGCTTACATGGTGAGCCTTGCTTTCCAGTTAGCCACACCAGTCTGACACTTGCTTGTAATGCTTTGCAAGGTGTAAACCGCTCACTACATATATTCCGTCCTTACACGTAAATCTGTTATTCTCATGTTTTCCGAAGTGTCTTAGCTGTATTAGACAATCAATGTGACATCTGATCTCTCTCTTCTTCTGGTGTACCCACAATCAGCCTACACACTGTCTGTCTCTGCTCTAATCTAATAACAGCCGGGAGATCATTTTCCAAATCTTCAAATAACTGTACTGCAGATATCTCTACATCATATGTTCACAGGTTGGAATAGGATCAGGAATATTCAGTGCAGTATTTGCAAAGTATGTGAAAGGATTCAGGTATTGGTAAGAAATCAATGTGTGTTGTATAAAGAGTTTTAATGTTAGAGCTAGGACACTCTTCACAACCACCAATCAGATACAAATCTGCCTTGATATTTTAAAAAGCAATTGGTGCTATGGGATGCAGAGGGAGCAGAAGAGAAGTAATGACTGTAAGTACCAAGGTGAGTAGCGTACAAATGAAAATGCCATATTGCACAAAGTTGATGCCACGTAGCATTCCCAATGCATAAATACGGAGTGCTATGTGACATGCCATTCTAAAAACCACGAACTGAACACTGAAAGAGCCTATATCCTAAATTGTAAGCTCTTCGGGGCAGGGTCCTCTCCTCCTCCTGTGTCACTGTCTGTATGTTTGTCATTTGCAACCCCTATTTATTGTACAGCGCTGCATAATATGTTGGCGCTACATAAATCCTGTTTTTTATTAATAATAATCACTGATGTTTCAGAGCTAAAGGTGCAAGAGTATCAACATAAAAAAAAAAAAAAAGGATTTTGCTTCAACAGTTTGTTAGGAGAAGGCTGAAGCTAGGGTTAGGCTTGCTTTAAACCTCCATTTTCTTAAACTTGCACTCCGGGCAGATATAAAAGACAAACATTTCTGCAGCTCTGTATTTACAGTGTCACGCTAAGTTCTGATGGGTGGTAATAACCTGGCTGCTAACCCATCCCAGATGACCATTTGCTCATTCAGTCATTTCAACTGCTTGCAATATTGTTTAAAAGTTGTCCCATTACAGTCTATGGAAGCAACCAAGAGACACTGCATGAGGCTTCTCCATCTGAAATGGAGTAAAGACAGGTGAGTGAAAAAAACTGGGAACAGGCAAGCAAGTTTATTTTATTGCAGAATGGACATCTCCTGTCCCTTCTGCAATAGGAAACCTGCCTGTTAGTAATTTTTTACTTTTAATTAATAATTCTGCTTTTATTTGCATCCCAGGTTTGAATTTCGGCCAGGACACTATCTGCATGGAGTTTGCAGTTTCCATGTTCGTGTGGGTCTTCTCTGGGTACTCCGGTTTCCTCCCACATCCAAAAACATGCAGTTAGATTAATTGGCTTCCCCCCAAAATTCGCCCTAGCTTGTGGTAATGACATATGACTATGGTAGGGACATTAGAGTGTGAGCTCCTTTGAGGGACAGCTAGTGACAAAATTATGGAATTTGTACATAAATACCTTGTGATAATAATAATAATCAGTATTCAGGATCAAATATAAACTATCTGCCTCCATTATATAAAGGTGCCAACTCCAATATAAACATAGATTATAAAACAAAGAAAAGAGAACATTCTGGAGTCTTTTTCAGGGAAAACATGATTGTATTAAATCAAAATATAATAAAGAGTAGTACACAATGTTGCAGTACACACGTGAAATAGCTTGGTCACTCCCATTCAAAACTTCATGAGAGATATGTCCATGTATTTAAACAATGAATCTCTAAGCAATGAGTTGCGGAAAGTGCGTAGGTATAACGCCTTGTATCCAGACGCGTTTCGCCTACAGGCTTCCTCGGGGGATTTATGGAGATTATTACCATTTGAAAGTGGCTTGGAATGTTTCCAAGAACAGGGATTCCTCATAGGGAACTATGGGCAAATCTTGTCCCACAGAGTTTCTTGTATGAAATAGTGCAAGAATATGCCAAAAGGTACTGTATCAGGAGATGCAAGCAGCCAGGGCAATGTTTAGATACATGGTCATATCTCCCATGAAGTTCTGGATGGGAGTGACCAAGCTATTTCTGTAACATTGTGTACTACTCTTTATTACATTTTCTTTGTTTTATATTTACTTGCATCAGAGCAAAATCAGGTCTCCCGTTTTGCAGACAGGGTTGTGTAAATCTCAGCAATAGATGGACAGAAATAAAGCTCTCATATATGTACTTTACCTATGTATTTACTGCTTGCCTAATATTAAACAGGATTTATATAGTGTCAACAAATTACGCAGCGCGTACATTAAATAGGGGGTTCATTTTTTACTCCGTGTCCCATTGTAATTGTTATACCATGCAATGCACATGTGTTTTAAATAGCACAAATTTACTATGGGTTGCTGCATCTCTCAATATACTACAACACACATATCTGTGTAAAAATTAAATATTTTGTTCTTCGTTGGCCAAAAAGGGGTCAAACTGTTTTTTTATATATATACAGGTAGTCCCCGAGTTAGGGACATCCGACATACGGACGGCTCCTAGATACGAACGGGGCTTCCCTGCTCACTCGTGTGCAGGACGAAGGCTTGATGGGGGGAGGGGGCAGTTTGCATGATTTGCAGAATAAATCTCAGCTAAGTACAGCTGAGGTTGTGGGTGATCTTAAGGGGTGAGCTCTTTCTGCAACCTCTTGTAACTCTTTAATGACCAAGACAAACTCTGCAGTTGTTTCTTTTTGCATATCAATGCACAGCTTGCTCCAGAAGTTA